>NC_068998.1:34417381-34420571 GCF_001194135.2 Octopus bimaculoides
TATATATATATATATATATATATATATATATATGCATATATACAATGGGCTTCTTTCAGTTTCTGTCTACCAAATCCACTCACAAGGTTTTGGTTGGCCTGAGGGTATAGTAGAAGACACCATCCCATGGTTTTATGCAGTGGGACTGAACCCAGAACCATGTAGTTGGGAAGCAAGCTTCTTACCACACAGCCATGCCTGCACCTATGCGTGTGTGTATGTGTTGTTTACATAACCTAATACACCTATGATGATAGGTACAAATGAGAATTCATAATCAGGGTATAAGAGCTGTAAGGCTGTAAGTTCCATATTAATTTGACATTAATGTTCTCTTTTTCCTGGACTTTTGATTTTACATTCACATCTGCTGGGCAGACTTTTGTTCCCTGTCCCACAGAACAATAACAGGTCTGTTATGTATGCACTGACTTGATGTTTTTATAGGGGTGTTCCTCAGTATTCCTTGTTTTCAAATGTGTGAATACCTGCTGGTTCTGACATACCTTTGGTATGTATGTCAGTGTGCAGTCCTTCTGTGGATAGCATTGCAAATAGTCTTTGCAACTATATTCTGCCACGGGGTGGGGATAGGGGAAGGGTAGTATCTCATAGACATTTTGGGGCAGCTACTAATGATGTGGGTGGTATCTTCCACACTGGTATAACAGAGCTGATATTTTTATTGTGTTTGGTGATATCTTTGTCCTTCTTGTTTTATAAGGTACTCAGTAGCTATCTCTTATTCCTGGACAGTGAAGGTATATCTTTCTAGGTGAGATGTAATGTATCCATCGCAGGTTTGGGTGAGGCCACCCTTCCTGTCAATGCTGTTGGTGTCCTCTAACTTATGGGACATGTACCTATTCATTGCATTTTGCTGATATGGTGCCTGCTTTTCCTCCAAGCTTCTGTTTAGGTAGGCCACTCCAGCTTCCTTTGGGTCACATGTGACAGTTGTATTCTCAGGGTACCTGCACAGTTGTTCTCCAGTTCTGAAGATGCTGTTGCTCCTACTTTTGAGTATGCATGCAATGTACTCATTTCTTTCTTTACTATTCAGTACGTGTTGTCTGAGTAATACGATACAACATTCAAAGGCTGTTTTGACTGACATACCTCTACCACCATCACTTATCTCATATAAATCCTGTCGGTGTCGGTGTCGGTGTTAATGTGGAAGTTGCCAGTGGTGGTCAGTACCTTTCTGGTTTTGATGTCTAGGCTGCGTATCTCATCGAGAGTCTAGTGCAATATCCAGATGTTGGTACTAGCACTGGTACTGCAAAAGCATTGTGAGATATGGTCTTGTTAAATGCAGATAGCTCTGAGTTCCATATTTTCCAGAGTCTACAGAAGTACACCTTTATTTTCTGGCTTTAGTCACAACACCAGCATATTCAGCATTCTCATCAACTCTGATGTATTTGTAGTGCTCATCATTACAGATAGGGGAGATAGACAAGCCGTTGATGTACATGGTCTCTGCTTGGTTGATAATCTTTCCTTCATTGACCATCATGTATGCGTATTTATCTTGTCCATACTCCATTTCTGTATCTCATGAAAATGTCATGAGTAGTTCTAATTGTCTCTTGGATGTTGGTCATATTACCTGAATATAATTTTTATGTGCATGTGCATATTATATAGTAGTGTAAGAGGTTTATTAACTAATAACACAGATATCGCAAGCATAAAGGGTGTATTGTACAAGCTGCAGTTAGTGAGAATGTTGAATCTTGGAAATGGTAATAAGATGGAAAGTGTTAAAATATTTTGTTACTCAGGAGACATGCAGAAGGTAAATTGGACTCAGCAATAGTGGTTAGAATGTGATGTGCATGAAAGAAATTCCAGGAATTGTATTGGCTAATGAGGAATGATGTGCCACTGAAACTGAAGAGAAATGTAACTGTTACATGTAACAGTACAGTGAGAAGTGTTATGATGTTTGGGAATGAAACAATCACAATGAATGGTGAGCAGCAAAGACAACAATTTCAAAGGACATTAAATGTAAACGGTTCAGTAGATAGTGGTATGTCACTAAGAGAGAGAGGGAAAGGGGTGAGGAAACAATGAATTAGGGATTTGATAGGTAAAAGCCAGTAATAGAAATTTTGAAGAGGGATTAGATGAGATGGTTGGGGCATTTGCTTAAGAAGAATGAAGAGAAATTGACTTCTTAGCCACCCAACCATGCATTTTGTTACTCAAAAATTGTCTCACACTCAAGACAGTGTGTGTAGGCACATTGTCGTGATGAAACCACCCCTCTCCAATTTGTCATTGGTTGGAGTGTTTTCATCTCACCGCATCTCATAGAACTTCTAAGTACAATTTCTGATTAGCAGTTTGACCAGGAGGAACAAATTCTGTGGACAATTCCTCTTGTATCAATGAAACAAATCAGCATCATCATGATATAAGACTTCACTTGACGTGCTTTTTGGGGGCATGGTGACATTGAATGTTTCCATTGACTTGATTGCTGCTTCATTTCCAGGTCATAGCCTTAGCAGCAGCTTTTGTCACCAGTGATGACCTTCGAACTATCAACTGTTCTTTCAGTTCATGACATGCATTCAGTCATCACTGCTTTTGATCTTCCATGAGAAAGTGAGGCACAAATTTTGCTGCAACTCTTTTCATTTGCGGTTCCTCACTCAAAATTCATTGGCAGGAGCTCCAGGACATGCCAGTTGTATGAACATTTTCATCAACTGTTTGGCAACAGTCCCACAAGATCAGTTCATAAATTTTCATGCTGTTTTCATTCATTCAGGAGGTTGATGGTTGTCCTGAACAAGGTTGGTCTTCACGTGACAAGTGACCATTTCTAAAGTGTGAAAACCACTTGTAAGCTTATGTTTTGCTCATGGTACAGTCCTTGTAGGCTGTTTGAAGCATGACAACAGTTTTGATCATCATTTTCCCCTGTAGAAAACAGAATTTCACAGAAGCATACTTTTCCTTCAAATCAGCCATTGTAGAAATCAACAAACAGGGGGGAAGCACAGCAAAACAATGATGCACCACATGACAATATGACCCCGCCAAATGCTGCCAATCGGCAGACTGATGCCTGATGGTTTCATCAATTGGCATCTAGCGGTAGAAGTCTAAACTATGACTGGCTTGCCCCACAGGGAATGTTTCTAGTTACTTTTAGCTACCTCTTCATATA
>NC_068998.1:34420599-34422235 GCF_001194135.2 Octopus bimaculoides
TATATATATATATATATATATATGTATATATGTATATAATGGATAATAAAATGAATGGTTTACACCTGGTAGCTTACTGGTAAAGCACGGTCACTTTCAAAGTGATCGTTAGGTAAATAACAAATGAAAGACAGAAGATGGAATATACAAGAATATATTATTAATCACAACAGTTATTTTGACACATCTAGCATCAACTCCTCTTGTGGGACACACAAAAACTGGTTCAGGAGTATCCAGTGGTGCAGATGAATCTTGTTGGGTGATAAATAAATAAAAAATCTCATTAAAATGACTGTCCCATAATACAACTTTCCGTTTTGTAGAGAGAAAACAGCCAGACAAAGGAAAATTCTTCATATATATAGAAGATCCAAAAGTAAAATTGTAGAAGACAAAAAGAGAGACGAACACTTAATCCAGCGAGAAAAGATACTTAATAGAATTTCTGAAAGACTATTGAGATGCCTACATGCATATAAATGTGCTTTTGCACAATGCAGTGAGAATGACTTTTGAGTAACCGTTAACTTAGTGTAATTTTATTTTATTTCACTTTAAGGTATGGATGACTTAAATCTTCTTTAGACCTCCTCATTCTTCTAAACACTTACTAAATATCTAACTCACTTTGTAATTATGAGTGCACCTAACCTCATGTGTGCGTATGCTCACATTTTTGCTAATGCTTATATGAGCATGTGTACTCGTGCCATGCTGCTTGCTCAAGGGCGTTTATAAATCCATATCGGTTAACGGTTATTTTCAATACTTTTCTCACTGGATTAAGTGTTCGTTTCTCTTTTGTCTTCTGCAATTTTATTTTTGGATCTTCTATATATATGAAGAATTTTCCTCCGTCTGGCTGTTTTCCTCTCTACAAAATGGAAAGTTGCATTATGAAACAGTCATTTTAACAAGATTTATTTATTTATTTATCACTCAACGAGATATGTCTGCACCAACAATATGAGTCTTTGTAGGCAGCTACTCCCACAAAAGCCAAAATAAAATTTGGGATTTATGGAGGGTTGAAGTTGGGAACAAAAACAGGACAGTGGAGACATACAAGAAAACTGAATGAAAACAAACACGGAGTATCATTAGACCAGATGATGGTAAAATAGCAAACACTGGAGAAATATTTTCTTTGACAAGAGAAAAGATAGAAGAGATAGATAGGATATGTGCAGTCTTTATGACAGCCCTGAAGGAAAAGAAAGATGATCACATGAGGAAAAGAAAGATGAGGAAGAAGAAGGAGGAGGCTCTTCCTCCTCCTCCTCCTCCTTCTTCTTCTTTGCCACCTCCTTCCTCAGCTACTACTGCTGCTTAAACAATTAAAACCAAGAACTCATATCAAATATTCTTTTAGGACTGCTACTACCTACTAACTACTGCAAAGCCTTCACAAGAGTAAAAAAGGGAGACAAACAGAAAAAAGGAAAATGTCCCTTGTATTTGAAAGCTATGGAAATATTTTAAAAAAACATTTCATTTAATTTTGTTCCACAATTTAATTGTTTTTCATGCTTCACTCTAACTTGAAAAAAGTCACAGACTGAAACCGGTACTAAAATGTTCTTCATGATAACATTATTTTAGCATTTTCTACCTTGTCATATTTCCCTTATAT
>NC_068998.1:34422500-34431472 GCF_001194135.2 Octopus bimaculoides
TATAAGAGACCAAAGTGTATGTACATCGCTATATATATATATATATGTAAAAAATACAAAATAGGACAAGAAAGCAAAACATTCAGACAAAAAAGGGACAACAAAACATCCAGACAGACGCTACAGAGAAAACAAGGACGAGTTCCAGATTATCTTTGCAATTTCGACTGGTTATACTCGAGATTGCTCCAATCTGGCCAGCCCCAAGGAAAAACTAAGCTAAGAGTATTAGATTCCTTGGAAGAAAGCATCAAATGTATACGAAAAGAAGGACGGAAAAAAAGGAGAATGTTACACAAATACAAATAAAAGGACCTAACAACAGGTGTCTTTCGACTAAGAATGAATTAAATTAAGCTGGTGCGTGTGGAAATAAAGCCTTACGGCAGAGATACATGATTTCACAGGTACAGGGAGGAATATAGATGTTGCACGGATGATGGCCGAACCAAGAAAGAAAGATCAGGCTTGGCTGAATGAACACTGGTCACATGGGGAGAGAAGAGAGAGAGGTAGAGGCAGAGGGACAGAAGAATAATTAAGGAGGGGTGAGATATATAAAATATAAATAATATATAAATATATGCATATATACATACATATATGTACTTACCTACATATGTATGTATATATACATGCATATATGGGTACAGGGCATCAAAAAAATGTAGACAGAATGAGAAACGAAAACATAAAAAACAAAAACATAGAAAGCGAACTTTTTTCGAACAACAAAAAAACAAACAAACAGAGAAACGAGACATGCAACATAAAGAACATTCCCTTTATTAGTTGTCTCCTGTTTTATCTTCTTCGTGTTTCAAAAGTAAGGACAAGATTCCACTTCGTTAAAACAGTCCTTCCTGCAAAGCAAATTAAACAAAATTTGGGATTTTTTGCAGAGGGTGAAAGTGGTAACAAGAACAGGACAGTAAGAACAAAACAGTAAAAACAAATGGTGTGAGCTGTTAAGCGAAGACGATGTGAAGTGGTGAAAGCTAGAAAAACAAGCTTTGAGAAGAAACAGATAAAACACGTCTTGTCTTTAGAAAGGAAATGGAAGAAAGAAAGATGGATGGCCGTTGGTCACGTGTGAGCAACGAGAGAGTCAAGGAGGAAGAGTGAGAGAGAGAGAGAGGTGACAGTGAAGGGGAGAGGAGAAGAATAGGGAAAGGGTGGGAGAGAAAAAACAGAAAGGAAGAAGAACAAGAGAGGGAGATAGATAGATAAAAAAGTGATAGAATTAGAGTGCGCATCATAATTATTAAGATACAACTTACTCGGAAAAGGATGCATGGCGTTCGATCATGTAATAATATAAATAATATATATATATGCATATATACATACATATATGTACATACCTACATATATATGTATATATACATGCATATATGGGTACAGGACGTCAAAAATCATAGACAAAATGAGAAATGAAAACATAAAAAACGAACTTTTTTAGAACAATGAAAAATGGGCTTTTTTCAGTTTCTATCTATTAAATCCACTCACAAGGCTTTGGTTGGCTCAAGGTTATAGTGGAAGACATTTGCCCAAGGCGTCACACAGTGGGACTGAACCCAGAACAATGTGGTTGAGAAGCCATCTTCTTACCACACAGCCATACCTGAGGCTATATCCACACAAACATGCCTGCACTTATATTTCTATATGTCCGTGCATGAGAGTAAGAAAGAGAGAGAAAAGGAAGTTAGAGACAGAGAGAGGAACATCTGAAGCCATACTGGATAAGATATACTAATGTGTGTCCTGTCGGAACCTTATTGACAAAGACAATATTGCTCACAAATGCATAATACAAATAAAAAGAGAAAACCAAATGGTAAGTCATTTGACTCTAGTTAGCTTAATGTATGTAGAAGATAGCTATAAAACAGATGCCATTCTCACTTCACAGCAGAATGTCTACTACTTATAAGGTTATTTAGCTGTAAATTCTGTGAGTACGAATTTATGGGAAACATGGAAAATTTTTAGAAATGTGTTTTCCACCATGATTTCCATAAACTGATGCACACTGATATAACTTATACTATGGAGATAGTTATATCTGTATGCATACACACACACACACACACATACACACATAAACACACACACTCACACACACACATATGTATATGCATGTATGTATAGTTCAAATTTATAGAAAAAAAAAACAAAAGACGAAGATAAGTGTAGAAACAACAAGCAGGTGTATTAGTTTAATGCTCGGGAAAAATGGAATGGTCTTTTATGTTTCAAGCCTACTCTTTTCGACAGAAAGGAATAAAAGGCAAAAAATTGGAGAGAATGAAAAAAAAATGGATAGAGAAAAACTGTAGAATTCAGCAGTTCAACATGGTGAGATTATATATATATATATAAAAGATAGGACATTATTCCTTAAGAAATTGTTATACAGTTAAATTTGTTTATATTAGTAAAATATTCAAGTCATATGCTCCATGAAGCAGACTCTTAATTTCTAGAATGTTTGATTATTTGAAATAATACATACATACATCTTATGTAATGAGCAGCAATATTTAAACACCCATGGAATGCAAGGGGTGGTGGTTGGGGATGCATTTGTCTGTGTTTGTGTAATTTTATACATGCACACACACACACGTGTGTGTGTGTAAGGGTGCTTGTGTCTCTCTTTTTTGGCATTCTGTGATAGTTGTAAACAAGCATTCCTGTCATACAAGCAGTCTCCTTCATTTTCAATCTTCTGTAAGAATATGTTCAGGTGTGGAGATGTGTTACCTTGCTTTGAAACAGCTGTGGACTGTTGATAGGGAGTATATCCAGCCATAGAATATCTGCTATAATAAGTTCCTTCTGAGACATGCAAGCATGGAAAAGTGGGTGTTTAATCAATGATGATGGTAATATTGTATATGCACAGACAAGACAGACAGACAGACAGATAAACAGACAGACAGACAGACTGACAGAAATAGCTATAAACATGTATGTTGTATATATGTGCCTATATATTTAAATACATATACATATACATACATACATACACATATATATATGTTTTATTTATATATATACACACATACACATATATGTATATATATATATATATATATATATATATATGTAATCAATTATTTAGCAGTGAAATTACTAGACAGTACTTAATAATAATGTAATGATTAATGGTTATCTAAAAAAAAATTTACGTTGAGAATCCTCAAGTGATTGAACAGCGTAAACAATTATAGCTGAGATTTGAATAAAGATATTCATATTTTACATAGACATATATTAATGAATAAGTAACCATCTTTCTGTTTGCTGTAGTAGTAGTAGTAGTAGTAGTTATGAGATAATGTACATTTTGAATATAATTTTGATTATTTTGGTTAATAACTGTTATATGGGTATATATGAATATATGAATATTGATGCTAATTGTATGAAGATGGAAAATGTTGCTTTGAAATTTATTTAAATAGTAAAGATACTGAAACCTTATTGTTGTGTGGTTAAAGGGTTTGATTACATAACACATTGTAATGCATACGGATGCTGACGCTATCAGTCTGTCCTTCTGTTGTACTTCAAGGCAAAGGGTTGCCTCTAGTTTTGAAGTTATTCCAAGTACAGGCTTCACTGACACATCATATTTGAGAAATTAGCAGTAGAAATTGTGGTGTTGACTTGTAAAACATTGCACAAAATGCAACAGTTCTGAATCAGATAGAAATTTGTAAGGAAATAAAATTATTGTAAAACACACACACACACACACACACACACACACACACACACACACACACACACACACACACACACACACACACACACACATGCACACACACATTCAAGTATACACACATATACATATATATGAGCATAGTCATAGCTGTGTGATTGAAAATTCACCTTACAACCACAAGATTCTTGGCTCAGTTCCATTGTTCTGTTTGTTGTTATAGTAGTAGTAGTAGTAGTTATGAGACTATGTTAGGCATGTGTCTTCTAGAATAGCCTTGTGCTGACCATTACCTCATGAATGAAAGTTTGTTTGTAGAAACTGTGTATATGAATGTGTGAACTCTGCTTCTATCTGTCGGTGTACTTTGTTACATTGCTTTATATCAGAATCATAACTTAATAATTTGATATCTAGATACTGATAAAATTAGGTACTGATGGTGATGTGATTAACTAAAACTCTTGAAGGTGGTATACCAGCATATCACAGTCCAATGACTGGAAACAGAATACGACATTTGTGTTTTTGTAATAAGAACAAAATAATAAGTACTTACCCTGCTTAACTTAGTTCATAAACTGATTTATTAAAGTTTATGTAGCAGACATTCATCAGATCTCATTTCAATGAAGAACTGTTTTTAAAGAAAAATGTCTCAGTTTTGTTGTGAATTGCATTTGGAGTTTTGTTATATGCCTAGCATACTTCAAGTGGATCAGTTAGTCTTTTATCTCACTGCTGTAATTCACCAGGTAGAATCAGTTTTCTGGCACCATTTCAATATGCTTTACATCTTATAATTTAATATATCAAAATATTGCATAATTATATTAGATATATGAACTGAGCAGAGTTGGCACTTTTATGCTCTTCTCTTTCAATGAAACTTTAGTTCAATAGATTAGCCATTGATTTGTTGGTTTCTTTCTTCTTGTAATTATATTCGTCTTCCAGAATATTACATCAATTACATAACCAGGGTTTAAAACTTTTTTTTATATATTTACTAAAATTCATTGTCTAACTGTATGTTACTGTGACAATATTTCATTCTATAGTTTATGACATTTATGATTGGATAAAATGTAATATTCAAAATTATGTTTATATATATACATATATATATATATGTGTGTGTGTGTGTGTGTGTATGTATGTGTGTGTGTCTGTGTGTGTTTAGCAAGAGAAATAGAGAGAGAGAGAAAGAGAGAGTGCTCTACGGTAAGCTTATTAGTCAGGGTAATAAAAATGCAGTGTTAATTTCTAATAACTCCATAAAAAAATTATTCAAAATAAATATGTCTCAATATTTTTAGGTCTTCCTTTAGACAATACCTTGGCTTACATCAGATTAGATATGAATTCTGTTAAATTAGCAATGACAAACTGATTCATATTTATGCAGTTTTTGTTTCATACTTCTTCCAGTTTTGTAATTGATGTAATTTTCATCAGTCTGGCTGTGCTGTTCTCCAACATGTTCTATTGCATTAAGATCAGGACCTTAAGTAACCCATTTGAAATTGGATTCACTGGATTCTTGTCCAAGCTTGTGATATGTTGCATGTATGACATAAGGCTCCATCATCATAAGAAAAAAAGAGTCTTCTTAATTTCTAAGATGCAACAGATGGGTATTGGCAGTATTTTGGGTGATTTAATTGATTTTCCTACCACCACCATCACCACCTTATCATAATTCTAACTCCACAATATTCTAACTATTTCTTGCCAAGAAATCCATATAATTGATCATTCATTTCCCTTGTTGCAGAACCCATTGGCTCAGTTGAACCTTTTGATTTCCCTAGACTCTGAAATGATTGACATTTTTCTTGCAACTCTTAGTACATATCCCAGGTCTTTCAGGACTTTTCTAACACAATATAGCACCATATCTTTTACCTTTTACTTGTTTCAGTCATTAGACTGTGGCCATGCTGGAGCACTGCCTCAAAGAACTTTTAGTTGAATGAATCAATGCCAGCAGTTATTTTTTGATAAACCTGATACTTACTTTATCGGTCACTTTTGCTGAACTGCTAGGTTATAGGGACATGAGCACAGGAGCATCGGTTGTCAAGTGGTGGTGTGGGATAAACACAGACACACACATGCATGTGCACATACACACACATGCATGTGCACATACACACACATGCATGTGCACACACACACACACACACACACACACACACACACACACAAGCATATATGACAAGCTTCTTACAGTTTCCCTCTACCAAATCCACTCACAAGGTTTTGGTCAGCCCAAGGTTACTGTAGAAGACACTTGCCCAAGGTGCCGTGCAATGGGACAGAACTTGGAACCATGTGGTTGGGAAGCAAGCTTCTTGTGACACTGCCACACCATAGAATCATAACTTTTTTAACAGTAATATGACTGTTTAGTAACTTCTTTTTTAACTGCCTTCTTTACCCTCTCTAAAACTTTCTGCATCCTCCCAGATGTCTTCTTCTCTCACAAATGCTCTTCTTATATCCTCCCCTTGTCTATGTCATTCATTGTTTGATGATTAATATTTAAAAAAATCAAGCTTTTTCTTAATTGGACTTTCTACAGTGATACTAACTGATAACATACCCATATGTAAATTCCTCATAATCTTTTTCCATATAATTTCTTTTTTAGTAGTTTATCAAAATAAATTTACAATTAATTCAATCCAAATGCATGACAGAATGTATATGTAGGTACTTAAAACAGGGAAAATATCAGTTAGAAAAAAAGGGAAAGTAAATCAGTAGCTAACGATTTTCTATCTCACACTGTATGTATATAAACAAACACATATGTATATTGATATGTATGGGTCTTTTATTTTCTATCTTTTACGTGTTTCAGTGATTGGGCTGTGGCTATGCAAAGGCACCTGCAGTCTAATGACTGAATCATTTAATAGATAATATATGTATGTATGTGTATGTATGTATGCATGTATGTATGCATGTATGTATGTATGTATGTTTGTGTATGTATGTATGTATGTATGTATGTATGTAGGTTTATTTGTATGTTCTTGTTCTCTTTTTAATTTAGAGTAAATTTTGACCAGCCATCTATTTCATAAAAAAGTTCTGAAAGAAAGCATCTCATTTTAACCACCTTAATATCCTTCAAATATTAAAAATGGTTTTGCAAATTTTAATAGTTCCAGATAATGTGAACAGTGGTAGTATATGAATTAAAGACTTGCAGTCTCTCCCCAAGATCCCAAGTTCAGCCATACTTTGTTCTAGACAGATTGGTATTTATCCTGTTGTTCCAATAATAATAGGTATGAAGCTGGAAGTGTATCTTGGATACTGGATTTGCAAACTCTTGTATTTTTCTGCCACATCAGTGTCCAGAGGTCAGCTGATTTTCCTGACAGAAAACATCTTTTCTCTGTTGTCCCCACAAAACAATATTTGGCTGGTTGTGTTTTAACTTGGTGGTTGTATAAATTTTTAACTTAGTGGATGCTTTAATTTTCAAGTTCCACCCTTTTGACTCATCGGTCTCAATATGATCAATTCGTCTATAGGTATTTTCTTTTTGTTATCTTGTTCCAGACTGTTCTGGCCACTGCATCATATGTCATGAGAAAATAATACGAAGAAGACATTCTCTTGCATTTAACAACAATGTGGTTTATGTCTTCAATCTTGGTGTTGCACAGCCAACATTTGTCATCTTTGACAGACAACAAATGACGGTTGTGTGTAATAATGGGAAGTTATAGTTTAGCTGTTGAATACATGTTTATTTGACCATTCCATGTTTCTAAGAATATATTCTCTAAAGTTCCTTTTCTTTATCTTTTTAAAGTTGGTAGTGTACAACATGATGAAGATTTAGCTGTTAATTCTAATAGATCAAGTGAATATATATACATGAGCCATACCCACCCATTCAGTTGTGAAGCAATATTTCATTGATTACAGAGTAACGATCTATGTTTGATATATATGCGTTAATGACTTTCTCACATGAATCATATTAAATGTAAATATTCAACAACTACTTTGATAACTGTCTGAGTTTAGTTTGCTATTAGTAATTATGAGCCTGATTAGATCAAAATTACTGGAGATGTTCTCTGTCAAGTTTCACTATGGTGTCAAGAAAATAATTACAATGTTTAGAAATGCTTCACTCTTTACACACACACATGCACACACACCATCATCATCATTATCATCATCATCCTCATCATCCACATCATTGCTTTACCTCACTTTTCCATGCCAGTATGGGTTGGGCAGGTTGTTACTTTTCTAGATAGGTTGGTTTGAAGAACCATATCTTGCTTATGAGTTATTTTTTAAATTTTTGACATGATTTCTACTGCTGGATGTCCTTCCTAACATTAACCACTTTACAGAAGATACTAAGAACAATCTTTCATAGCACCAGCATTAAAAATACTGTCATGTATCTGACAAGACCAAAGGGTCCAAGCAACTTCACATGCCTGTGAGTGACAATATTGGTAGAGTATTTGGGGCACACAACTGATGAGATACCATATCATTATGCCTTGTGATGAGCAAGAAAGTTAGGATGATAGAGACATGAGTAACAATGGCATAGGTGGTAGACAGATAAATGATAAAGTGATGTGATATATATGTGAATACATACATATACATATATGCATACACACACACACACACACACACACACACACATATATATATACATACACATATGTATGTATATACATATATATATATAAATCCAAAAAAGAAGCACACTCTAAGTCATAGAGCAATAGAGAATATAGATAAGGATAGATTATGCCCAGTCTGGGGTTACCCTGGGGCTTCACATCCATTAAGTGCTTAGCTTTACAGCATTTCTTCAAACCCTAGGCCTGTGGCTTCTGTAGAAAATGGAGGAGAAAATGACTTTGTTATGCTGCCAACAAGAGATTGACTCCCTTTGACAATCCCTTGTTTTCTAGAGAGGCCATAGGTCTAAGGTCTGAAGAAACATTGTAATGCTAAGCACTTTATGGATGTGAAACCCAGAGTAACCCCATAGACTGGCCATATCTATCTTTAAGCTATACATACATATATATACATACATACATATATATATGTTAATTCTCTAAATGAAGTATTAACAGTAACTGCACGATAAAGTGTAGTATATTGCCACTTAAGTGTGGCTGACCCCTAGGGGTGGATGTTACTGTTGCTTTTAGCCCCAGGAGATGTCCTC
>NC_068998.1:34431600-34445602 GCF_001194135.2 Octopus bimaculoides
TATATATATATATATATATGCAAATACATATATTTGTCCATCCCATCCCAGCATGGACAGTGGACATTAAATGATAATGATGATGATGATAATGATATATGTGTGTGTGTATATAAATATATATATATATATACACACACACACACACACACACACACACACACATGCACACGTGAGTGCATGCATGCATGTGTGCGCATACACACACACACACACACACACACACAATTTCTTTCAAATATTAGTGGCTATAATAGTGAATAGTGTACATTTATACATTAAGTACATGCATGCAGAAAAATTTCTTTTGTTTTCATTTTGAATATTTTTATAAAAGAGATATGCATATAAAATATAGCCTTTGAACATAAACTTATTTCCCTTCAATCAAATAGCTTCCAACTTTAAATTGCTCTTTTTCTTTGTTCTTTGCCAAGTTATAAATGCATATATTTAGCCCCTGACACTTATACTTGCATATAACTGAAATTATCCAGGCTGAATTTATTACACTAAGTTGAATGACATAGTTCTTATGGAATAATATGAATGCAAATGTTACTACACATCAATATACTTAAAGGTGTATATTAATTAAATACTGTTTTATATTGCTATCAATTAACAATTATTCAGCTTTGAAGAAACACAGTCTGATCATATTGGGTGTCATTAATGAATTCAAGAAGCCATATCTTCATTTACTTTAATCCTTCTACACAATGATATCTTTGTTAATTCTGAGAACCATAGATTTACTTGATGAAAGACATAAAAGAAATTCTAACTCTTCATCTATTTTCCTTCTTCAGAAATCTGTTTACACATTGAGTACAGCAACAAGAATTACTCTGGGATAATATATATATATATATATATATATATATATATATATTCTGGTAACAACAATAACAACAACTATTACAATGAGTAGTTTATTCTGTTATCATTAATGACCAGGAATCTTCTCAAGAACGACTGGAAACTAATCTGATAGTTGTTTTATTCCTTTCCATTTAGGCTTCCTGTTAGTAGTTATAATCAAGATAACTTGGTGTTCCGTGATTTGCTTAAAATCTCTGAGAAATACTTTGAGTCCTAAGATTATCATTAGTATTGTTGTGTTAACTTTGCTGCTGCTGTTCCTCTCCTCTGCCTCTTCCAAAACCACCACCACGACTACTACTATTATTATGCATGAGTAGCATGCTTTATTTGTTAAGGCAGCTGTTTCTACAAAAGAATGATCTTGTGGCTAACCATTTAATCAGAAAGTAGGATTGCAGATTGTTGCTGTATCTGGCTTAATGTCATAACACAATGGCTAGAATATAATTTGAACATGAGATTACAAGGGTTGGCTGAAATGTTCATAGGCTAACCAAGATACTCTCATGTAATGTAATCAAATGGGGTTTATTTTTCAACATACTTCTTCCAATTGTGTTGCAGTACTTGGATCCATTCTGTTGGTCAAAAAAGTCATCAACAGCAGATATGATGTCAACATCACTGCAATACTGGTTTCCAGTCAACTGTTTGTTCCCGTTGGAGCCAGATGGAACCAAATAAGAATAGGGATTGTTATACACAGCAGTCATTGAAGCCAAACACTTGTGTACTGAAGCATTGCCCTAATAAAGCAAAACCCTTTTCATCAGTTATCTTGGGCATTTGGTCTTGGTAGAACAAATTGACCCCAGGACTTTTAAAGTCATGTACTTATTCTGTTGGTCACTTTTTGATAAACCGCTAAGTTATGGCGATGTAAATACACTGACACCGGTAGTCAAGTGGTGATGGGGGACAAACACAGACATAAAGACATGCACCCATATGTATATATATATATATATATATATATATATATATACACACACACACATATATATAAATATATATACATACATACATACATATATATAATTGTTAAAGAGGACAACAAACATTAAAGGAAGGCAGACATCTCAAGTCATATACATTATTATTATTGGAAAAAATTTATATATATATATATATATATACGATAGGCTTCTTTCAGTTTCCATCTACCAAATCCTCTCACTAGGCTTTCACTTGCACAAGGAGCCACACAATAGGACTGAACCTGGAACCATGTAGTTGGGAAGCAAGCTTCTTACCACACAGAAAGAAATCAGTATTTAAGCATTTGGTTTTAGTCTGATTTTCTTACTTTGTCTTATTTATCTACACACTCATCCATTTCCTTAGAACATGGTTCATAGATTTTTCTTTTGTTGCCAAGTGTTAGCTGTATTTCGAAGAGATGTTTGGATTTTTCTTAGTTCCCTATACTCTTCAGAACTTCTGCATCTTCTTTTCTTTTTACATATTTGTCATATTTTAATACCGTTATTGTGGTGTTGCATGTGTTGTGCAAGACAATGCCATGACTCAACTCAAGGAGCAGGTGATGAAGACTATTTAATACAGCTGCTCTTTCCTTATCAAGAAGTTTTTTTCCTTTATGTTTTGCATGTAACTCCAGTTTTACTTGGTTTTTCAGTTGACTAAGGCCAGCAGAAGTAAGGGTGGGCATGTGCGCACATGTGTGTGTGTGTGTGTGTGTGTGTGTGTGTGTGTGTGTGCGTGCGTGTGCGTGCGTGTGTGTGTGCACATGTGTATGAAGCTACTGTTTTACTTGGATAAGCATATGCCACAGACTAGTAAAAGATCCTCTATCCAGTTTAATAAATACAATGTATTTGGCTATAATAATTTCCTAGAAGAGTTGATATTGTCTGAACTAATTTGACTCAAGCTTGGTTAAGATGCCTTTCAGCCAATGTAAGGACAAAGAGAAGTTGAAGGACTTTGTTGATGATAAAGAAATGACTGATGACTTCATCTCTTAACCAGAGGTTGAAAATATTAAAGAGTTTTGGTGATGATGTAACCTAATGTGTTGAAGGAGAAGAAATTTGCAACACATAAAACAGATTATAGTATTCTCAATGAGATGAAAGAAGAAGAAGCTTATTATTACTGAAAGACACATTTTTTGGCTCTTAAATGAATGCTATAAGCAGAGAAGCTGCATGGTTTTTGTGAATTTGATAAGGTGTTAGTTGATGAACAATCTGCTGAAGATGACCTCATATAAATATAACTAAATGATGGACTATCAAATTCTGCACATTGTCTTAAAACATTAGAACAAAGGCAGTTCCAGGAAATGCTACTGACAAGTTTGTTAGCCATATTCAGCAGTTTGAAAGGATTAATAATTTTATACTAAAAGTGTCACATGTACACAAGAATCTACTGAAAAAGTCAGATACAAGTTTTATGACTATACCCTGCATATGGGTTCCTCATGTAGCAATGGGTAAGTGTCTTTTATATTATAGCCTCAGGTTGACCAATGTCTTGTGGGTGAATTCTGTGGATGGAAATTGAAGAAAAGCCTTGTTGATCTAATACATATGAATAATACATTTATGTATATATACATATATATACATATATACACACATACACACCCATATGTGTGTGCTTGTATGCATGTATGTATGTGTGGGTATGCATGTGTGTTTGTACCCCCTTCTCTTGACATTTTGTGACAGCTGTAAAACAATTATCACCATCATACAAATGTTGTCATTTGTTTCCAATCTTCCATGAAAACATGTTCAGTAATGGGAAAATATTAACTCGATTACAAACAAGTGCAAGGTGGTACCAGGAATGGCATTCTGCTGTTGGAAATCTGCTTCAATGCATTCTATCTGATCCAGCCAAGCATAGGAAAGTGAGCATTAAAACGATGATGGTGGTGGTGATGATGATCATGATGCTTATCTGAAGAAAATCCATTTTCAATCTGCTGGTCAATTAGGAAGACATTTGAGAATTTGTACAAATTTGATGCTGCTAATACAGGTAGTGACCAGGAATCAAGTAGTGTCTTCACCATTTGGAGCAGTAATGCAAACACACTGGCTTCCATTTAATTGAGCAATGTCACTTATTCATGGCACAATCTGACAATAACAAATGTTTAAAAGGTTAAAAAGCTGAAATAAAAATTTTAAAATAGCACTAAACCTGCATATTATGAATTTAGACAACTTCCTGTACATATTTATCCCCTTGTTAAGGTGAAATTAAAGGAAATGATAGATAATAGCTCCACACTTCCTATTTAGATTAAAAATCTTTGGTGTTCATATTTAGTCCCAGAAGATAATTGCCTAATGTAACATCTGCTAGAATATTACGGTGGGCAAACCAGTTAGCAGCTTTTGACTGTGTGAGTTATAAATAAAAGGCAATACAATTCACCATGCTATTATTGTATCTAGAATGAAAGTCAATGAGCCAATAAAGTCAGGTTAGTGGACAACAGAGACATCATTTATTTATTGGATGGAAATAGATGTGCTGAAAATAGGAAATAGAAGAATTGTGAAATGACACAAAGAATGATGTAATAAATGGAATAATTGCACAGATAAGCAATTAGACAAAGACTCACTGTTGATAACGAGATTCTTTGCAATGAAAACATTGATGTTTTTGTGGTGTTGCAACAGACTTTCATTAAAGCCATACATGGTGGCTTTCAATGTGGTATTGCATCTAAAAATAGACTGTAACTAAAAGCATTCTGGCCTAGATCTTGTAATGATATTGAAAAGTATGTTTGAGATTGCACTAAGTGCTATCAAATCCAACCCATACCAAAATTTCCTGAGCATACATGGTCAATAGAAGTAAATCCATGATCACCTATACATATCGATCATGGTGATATTCCTGATTTTACTTTGTTCTTATGTTTTCTGATTAGCTGGGAGTCACCAGGGATAATGACTAGTCTCCTAAAACAGTGATCAATGTTCTGAAAAATATTTCTATCAGGAATAGAGTTCTACAAACATTATTTTTCCAAAATGCTGTAGATTTCTGTGATGCAGCTTTGTTAAAGTGATGTAAGAAGTTAAGCTGCAAACCTTTTAAGATGCTACCATACAATTCAGTGTCTAGTGGTCAGATTAAAAGAGTGATAGAGACTATGAAATTGAGAATTAAAGCATTTTCTAAGCAATATGGATACTTTGATGCCTCTTTATAACGGTTTCTACTCAGTCACTTGCCAATTCTCATGATGGAAGAAGGAAAAGGCCTTCAGCATTGATGGGATATCAGATAAGATAACCTTTAATATTGTCTTTTGATATTGATACTCCTCTGTGAAATATTCCTAAAGCCAATGCAATAACTGGAAAAGCTTGATATCTAATACTGAAGGGCAGAAATATGTCACAAGAGATTAAGAAAGACAAAACATTTGTAGCACACAATGATCAAATAAGAAAATGATCTGAGGATAATGAAGGAAGTAAAAGATGAGATTGTAAAGTAAAACTGGAATCAAATCCAGGTAACCAGAAGACTGGTTTGTAGCAACTGATGGCAACCCATCTTGTTATGAAAGCTAATGATGACTAAATGATGTTAGATGAAGCAAAAGGGTGAGTAAGAGAGCTCTTTGCAAATGGTATAAGGAAATGTAGTGTCATAGATTTATTATTGTAGTGCTGCATGCTTTTTGGATGACAATGTTATGTGATTCAAACTGATTGTCACATGATAAAGATTGATTAACACAGCTGTCCTTTCTGCATCAAGAAGTTTCTTACTTCTTGTGGCCAACTGCTGTTTTACTTAGTCTTTCAGTTGATTAAGGTCAACAAAAATAAGGTAACACATGTGACTACTTTCACAAATACTCTGTTCTAAGATTGCTTTAAATGAATTGGAATACTGTCCAGGACAAGAAATATTAAGATCATCTCATAAATAATGCATCTTTTTTATACTCTCCTTCATTTTGTACAATTCAGTTTTTTTTATACTCTCCATTTTCTACATTTCAGTTTTTTTTATACTCTCCTTCATTTTCTACATTTTTTATACTCTCCATTTTCTACATTTTTTTATACTCTCCTTCATTTTCTACATTTTTTTAATACTCTCCTTCATTTTCTACAATGGGGCTATGTCTGGTGAATAGAGTGGGTTGGTCATTGGTTCCCATTCAAACTGTTCCAGCCTTTGGAATGTCTTCCTTGCTGTATGTGGCCAAGTATTATTCTGATGGAAGAACACCTTTCGGCTTGAAACCAAAGACAGTTGTTTTTTTTCTAGCGCTGACTTAAGCCACTCAAGCTGCTCACAGTAGATCTCCTTCGTTATCATTTGGTTTGGGTTTTAAAGTCCAAAGTGTATTAAACCTTTCATATCCAACCAAACAGATAACAACATCTTACATGGGTAAAGACCTTCTTAAGCCTGGGATGCCATTGTTTCTCCTTTCCCTATCCACTGTCTTCGGCAGTTCTTGTCACCAGTCACTACTCAGTCCAAAAAAGGTTCATTCATGAAATGTGACAGCAAAGAACATTCACTCTCTGGACTCGAAATGTTTGTGAGGAACCCATTAACTCAATTTGCTGACTTTTCCAATGGCATGCAGGTGTCCGTGAATAATTGAATAACCAAATCCAAGCTTCTCTGATAGTTCCTCAATAGTTATCATGGGATTTTGTCCCACCAGGACGTCCTTGTCAAGCTCTATAGATCTTCCAGGATGAGGCATGTCTTCTAGGCTGTAGTTTCTGGCTTGGAATTTCTGGAACTACTGTTGACACTGGCTTACGCCTCTTGTCCAATCCCCATATACTGTATTAATAATCCTTGCACTTTCCATTGCATTGTTTCTTTTATTGAACACAGAAAGCAAAATATGCTGAATATGCTTTGTCACTTCCATTATAGTTTTGAAAAAATAACTGTTAAAATCGAACTGCTGTCTTCAAAACTAGCAGCGAATAAGGACAAGGTAAAATTACTACCTCTAACTTTTAGTTCGTGCAACTTCAAAAACTGCATTATTTGTGGGATGACCCAATAAATACTATCTATTTAGTATTAGCACATAATACATAATTTCCCTTATTAGGCAAACAGTCTTCATAACTAAGTAGTCTCCTCCTTTTTTTACTTCACACAGTTCTTTATAAATACATCAATTTTAATATGTAATGCTTCATGCATGTTTATTATTTTTTAAAATTTCCTATGTAAAATAAATTGCCATTTTCTAGTCCATTTTGGGATTCCTGCAAAATGTACCAAAAGAGCTATGGCTCCTCTGTCAATGACTACACTCTTATTTTTACCATTCAGCTTACGTGTAAGCAGCAACTTTAATCGTCTGAAATGTTCCTTTTGAAAAAGCTTCTTGCTGTTAATTTTCTTTATCTTTTTTAGTTCTGATATAAGTAAGTTGTTTATAGTTCTCTCTACTTACCTGTTTTATCATTTCTTTGTTTGGTAATTGTATCTTGTTACTTTCCTCTTATATTTCTTCTATTCATTATTAAACCTCCACATTTGATCATCACAAATTCTATCCTACTATCTTCATAAAATCCATGTACTGTTTGTATATTTCAAGAGTCTATTTGCTTTTCATTCCGAGCAAACAGTTTCAAGTCATCCATAAAAAGAAAATGTGCTACTTTATGTTGCATATATCTACTATTTACCATTCTTGAAGAGAAGCAGCATTTAAAGTATATGGATAAACATAATACTTGCATATATATGCACACACAGAAACAGAAAGAAAAAGAGAATTTATACACACACACACACACACACACACACACACACACATATATACATACATATATATTTATAAAATATACATAACCACAAGACAATACACATTATGCCTACACACATGCATATTAGCACAAATACATTTACACATGTGTGGGAGGGAATGAAAACTGCATCAATAAAAAAGAAGTGCTGTCATTTGAACATCTCTAAACCATTTATCAGAGAAAGTTAGGTTCAATACATTTCTGAGAAGTTACAGTCTTCCCATATTTACAAGCTCTACACCTAATTTCAAATTGCTCTCTATTTGAAAAGATATTTTACACATGACAGGTTTTAGCTTTCAAAAATTCTCAATGAAATGCTTATCACTATTGAGACGTTTCAACAGAATCTTGTTATGTTTTCATATCTATTACATTTTTAGTTTTATGTATGTATTTACAGTCACATGCATAGACATGTGATTAAGACATTTACTTGCAACTACATGGTCCTGTTTGATTCTACTGTACAGACACCTTGGAAAAGTGTCCTCTATCGTTGGCTGAGAATGACCAATGCCATGTGAATGTAATTTAGTTCACACAAACTGTATTGAGGTATTTTACACACACACACACACACACACACACACACACACACATGTGCACGTGCATGCACACACACACATACATACACATACACATCTATGTGTATGTGTGTCTGTACATGCATGCATGTGTGTGTGTTTGTGTGTATAGCAGAATCTTGAGCTGCATCCCTTTATCTGTAAAGAGAACTTATGCCTTTAATAAATAGAGAGTGAGTAAAGAACACTAGTAGAGAACACTACTGAGGTTCATATGACTCATTAAAACTCTTAAAGGTTGTACTCCAGCATGGCTGTAGTGCCGTGATTGAATTGAGGGCAAAAAGAACATACCATTAATGTTATTAGTAGACTTGATGAATAGTTAGAGTGTCAGACAGTATTTGTCCGACATCTTTTTGCTCTAATTTCAAATCCAATCAAAGTTTTTTGCTTTTCATCCCTTTCAGGTTTTTAAAACAAAGGCTGGTTATATCAACTAACCTCTCTTCCCCAAAACTACTGGATTTGTGTCTCAATTAGAAACCATTATTGTTAATATTAATATTATTACTGAGAGAGAGAGCATGCCATTAAAGTGCTGTTTGGCTACAAATATATGAAACCCAATATGTGCATCATGATTACCTGTCTGATAAGAGTACATCAGGCTTATGCATCACAACCATATTGTGCGTGACATGGTGTCCGCATATCAAGATAAACACCATATGAATCAATGTAATCGACTTACCCCACCTTGAAATTTACTGGCCTTGTTGCCAAAATTTGAACCATCATTACTATTCTTAAGGTGTCAAGCTAGCAGAATTATTAACATGTCAAACGAAATACATTGTGGCATTTCTTCCAATTCTTTACATTCTGCGTTCAGATTTCATCAAGGTCAACTTTGTCTGTCATCATATCAGGATCAATAAAATAAGTACCAGTTGAGCACTGGAGTTAATATAATTGACTAAGCCTCAGCTCCAAAATTTCAGGCCTTGTGTCTGTAGTAGAGAGCATAATTATTATTGTTACTGTTGTTGTTGTTATTAGGATGGCCAATTGGCAGAGCATCAGAAAATATGAACATCAGAATATATGAACAACAGAAAAAATGGTTTGCATCATGTAGGTTCTGAGTTCAAATTCTGTTGAAAGGCAACTTTGTCTTTCATTCTTGTAGGATCAATAAAAAAGTACCAGTGAAGCACTGTAGTCGATGCAATCATCTTCCCCACTCCCCTCTAAAAAGCTAATTTTGTGCCAAATTTAGAAAAAATTATTATAATTAGCAGCATTTCGTTGAATGCTACATTCTGAGTTCAAATTCAACTGAGGAGGATTTTGCCTCTCGTCCTTTTGGGGTCAATAAAATAAGTACCAGTTGAGTACTGGAGTCAATGTAATCAACTAACCCCCTCCCCCAAATTTCAGGCCTTCTGCCTATAGTAGAAAGGATTATTATTACTATTATTATTATTATTATTATTATTATTATTATTATTATTATTATCATTATTATTATTATTATTATTATCATTATTATTATTATTATTATTATTATTATTATTATTATTAATCGTTATTATTGTTATTGTGTTGTACTTTGTTTCTTGCAATCATCATCATCATTGTCTTTAATCAATGTCTAGCAATAGGGTGGGGGGATAGTCATTCAATCTGCAAAAATTAATAAAATGTTTTTTTTTTTAAAAAAAGGGAAGGATACTTTGTAGATCTACATAAATGAAGATTACATATAAAAAACGATGCTGGGATATTCTCAGAATGACATATGATGGAAGGTATTCCAACTGATTTGACCTTAAGATGAAAAAAAAATGTTTCTCTATTCATTTTGCTATGTTGACATATGTTGAACAGCTTAGCAGCATAAGGCATCACTACTCACATTTATCCTTTATTATCTCTGTACATTTCCCATGTTTTATTTAACCTTCCTACACTGTGAACATATTGGCAAACAACATTTGGTTCTTTATCATACAGCATTCTTCAGCTACTCACATCACATATTCATAAAAAGTGTAGCCATCTTCCAGGCACAGACCAGCTGATACTTTTATAAGACTTTGTGAGTGTGGATGGTGATGAATTTACATAAATCATAGGTAGTCAATCTGTCATTCAGACAGCAACATGAATCACAGTATTGATTTACCATTATTCTTACTGACTCATATAAGCACACACAAACGACCACCTCAAAGATACATTTTATAAACATCAATTCCCACATGCATACAAATATGCATGCGTGTGTGTGTGTGTGTGTGTGTGTGTGTGTGTGTGCGTGTGCATGTGTGTGTGTGTGTGTGTTCTTTAAACCTTTTTAATTTAGAATTAATTTTTACCAACCACTACATAGTAGTAAGGTTGTGAAGGAAAGCATCTTGTTTTAATCATCATCATTTGAATCTTAAGGTCTTGCAATGATAATAGGTATGAAAGTGTATCTTGGGTACTAGATGTGTAAACTCCTGATTGGTCCACAACCATTCCCTTTTTCTGGATTTTTTCTGATTACATTGGTACCCAGAGGGCAGCTGATTTCCACAACAGACATGCTTTTTTTTTTTGTAATCTCACGCAACAGTATCTACAAGACATTCTCAAACAATAATGTGATTGATGTTTGAAGTTTTGGTTTTGCGTAGCCTACATTTGTTGTCTGTCAAAGTGCTCTGTCTTTTATGCTGCAAGTACTTAGTGAGGATCTTTTGTTCTTGAGTTAACCTTCAATGTAAGATGTCATAAACTTGCTGGTACTTCATGCCAATCTTTTGATATCATTGATTCACTATGGTTTGTGTTTTTAATGCCATGTACTTATGCATTACCTTCTCAAGGGAACTGGTCCATTTTTATAATTTTGCTGTTATCCTAGAAAGAATTTTCCAATGCTCTTATGAGAAAGATCTGTATCAGCTCTTATTTAATACCTCTCTTCAAGTTGATTAGCTATCCTAATTATTGATTCCATGGTCACGAACTTGGGCAAGGTAGGTAGTGGTTTCTCTCCTTGGCTGCAGATGTTTCAGTGTCAAAATACACACTTCGTATGACATCAATACAGACTTGAGACCACAGTCACCATCCTTGCATGGAAAGTATAGCCTGTTTAATCTCTATTGATGTTGAAGTTTCCTATAAAACTGACCAGCTTGTGAGTTTAAATATCTATCTCATTGAGTTATTGTTGTGACCAGTTCAATATACCAAACATAGGCATGAAGACAGGCACTGCGAAGGTGTTGTGGACAATATGCTTGTTGTAAGCTGAGATTTCAAATGACCAAATTTTTTTCACCCTCTTGAGTTATTCATTCCTTGTCCTCACTTGTCCAAGATATTTGTAACTTAACTTTCCCTGGAGAGCAAGGGTTGTATTTCTAGGTCGTTTATATTTAGTATCTTGGATAAGAGTACAAGTTTGCCAGATTTTACCACCAAAAAATGCACATTTGGACTCACCAGATTTCAGACCAATGTCTTTGGAGAATTGGGTTATGTGATCCAGTTGCTTTTTGCTGTGACTAATATTTAACCCATGCAACTTCAGGCCATTAACAAGGAAAAAGTGAGAAATGTTATTGGACCCATTCCTAGCTGCTGTGTTTAGTGATTAGGTATGACAGTGGAGTTCAGTGAAAGCACAAAGAGTAATACTGATATGCTATCACTCTGAAGGATGCCTTCTTGGTGGAGTATATATCAGATTTGTGGTGTTCCATGTCACCTTTACGAAGTAAGAGGGTGAACCAACTTTTAGTTATGTGGTGGATAGCATCTACTTATGGTGGTGATATTTTGGTTAATTGTAGTGCTTTGATAATCCACTCACATAGTATACTACCAAAGACTTTTTGATAGTTCAGACATACCATAGTCAAGTTTTTGTGATTCTTTATTGTTCTTTCTTGTAGCATTTTGTTAATTAGTCAGAGCTCAATACACTCCCACACCTTTTTTTCCCTCAGATTGTTGCAAGGTTACAATATTGTTTGTGGTACAATGGCCTAGTAGAAACAAGTTGAGACAGTCAGTGTATAGCTTATACCTGACGTTTTGATAGGGTGATAATTTTTAGCTTTGATGGTTTGGGGAAATGAGAAGGATGATGGTTGTTCATAGCCACGTGGGTATGTTTAATAAGCCCTTGATACTCTTCCACATCAGTCTTGTTGATTCTCACTGGGATATTTTAACCAATATCCTGTAATATGATCTCTGTCTGGGAACATCCTCTTTGGTATTCTTCTCAGGACTATTTTAAGTATTGCACCATCGATTTTGTGGAGTCTTTGTTTAACATCTTTGCAGTAACCCTCTTATAATTCATCTATCCATTCATCCTTTACATTGACTCCATCATCCCTTTCTTAAATTAATCTCCAGTAACTTTCTACTTGTTCTCCTGTTGGGATGTTTCTTCCTGATATTGTGTTGCCTTTGTTAAAACTACAGCAGACTCATTTGAGATCTCAAGCAAACAATCTATTCTGTGTTTACAATTTGTACACTAAAGATTTGTATTTTAATTTCTCAGTTGTCACTGTTTGCTCGTGTTTCAACTGGTGATGTTTTGGATTTAAGGTTTTGGATTTTGAATTTCCAAATCTTTTAACTATTTTTGATAGTTCAAATTTGTTGATCATGTTGCACTTGATAACTACAATAATCTGCAAGATAGTTTTACAAAGAAACAGATTTTTATTTTTGAAGTGTGAGTCCAGCCTGGCTCTGAATGTTTACTTTTGTCTTTATTGGGCAGCTCCAGCTCCTTCTGGTAAGTGAGTAATATGCTAGGCTAGCGGACACATATATCAAATGATTTATTGTTTTGTGTGTGGGTTCAGATACAGTAGTCATTAGATAGCTTCCTACTGTTTCTTTTGTTACCCCCAGTTCTTATTCTTTTTATGTTCATTCTAAAAGGTCTGTCTTTTAAGTTAATGTTCTGAACCTGCTGCAGCATATCTTCCCAAACCACTTTGAGAGAAGTAAAAAGATTTTGATATTCCTCTGTTTGCTTGAGAAAGTTATCATTTGGCTGCAATTGTTTTCAAGCAGGTCACCTGTTTTGTAGTGACTGTACACCACTGTTAGGATTGATGGGGTTGTTGTTGTTGTTGTTGGATATATTCTCCGAATGTAGAGAGAAACAGGTTGATTACTACTACTGTCCAACCTAACTTTGCTACTGAGTCAATGGTTTTGTTGTTGTAGGATGTTGTTTTCTTGGGTAGTTTTGCCAAGTGATGTTTCAGCTTTGTATATTAGTTTTCATTTCATTATGTGTTTTGCTTGTTCATTTAAATAGTTTGCATCTACATCTAATTCTGGATGTTTGATGTCCCACAAACTTTTTAATCCTTTCATAAATCCAAAGCGTTGGGGTTCAGACGGAATGTATACTTCATGTAATTGTTTGTTCAGTTCATGAACTCATTGTAAATTGAGAGTATAGTCATGATTAGGGTGAAGGAGACTAATGTATTCAGCCATGATGACTTCTGTCTTTTCACTTTCAATTTATATTTCATATTAAATGAGATGATGTTGCTCTTTAAAAGTTCTGACAAACTTTTATTATGATTAAATTTTAAAATTATTCACATCTTGGATTTTTTTTTTTTTTTTCTGTTCAAATTATTTCATTTCTACAATTGTATTGAAGTGAACATAATAGAATTTTGACAATGCAGCACATGGGTATTTTTCATCAGAAGATTGCTCAGCTAG
>NC_068998.1:34445612-34460697 GCF_001194135.2 Octopus bimaculoides
AGTATATATTTAAATTATGTCAGAAAAATGTTAGAAAAATGTTATAAAATCTTTTTGGTATATAAACATTGTATTTTGAGAAATAACCAGTTTCGTGTTGTCTTTTCAAATTTCTCTACTTCATTGTAATGTGTTCGCTCCAGTCTGATATATATATATATGTATGCTGATGTGTATACACTTAAACAGAAATACTCATATGCAGTCTTACCTGCATTCTGTAGCTCAGCTTTCCCGTGATATGGTGTTGCCCTTATATAAGTATTTATTACTAGTGTTCGAACATTGGGCTGACTACTAGGGTCACCATGTTATGTATGCATGCATGTATCTTTTATCATTTGTCTTTTACTTGTTTCAGTCATTAGACTGTGGCCATGCTAGAGCACCACCTGCAGAAATTTCAGTCAAACAAATCAACCCTAGAATATATATATCTTTTAATTTGAAAACTTCTTATTCTATCAGTATCTTTTGCTGAACTGTTAAGCAGAGATGTAAACACATCAAGACCAACTGTCAAGTAGTTGTGGTGGGCAAACAAAGATACAAAGACACACACACACACAGATACGACCATATATATATTACCATCATACAAATATATATATATGTATGTATAAATATGTATATATATATTTTATATATATATATATATACATATGTATGTGTGTGTGTGTATATATATATATATGCATGTATTTATGTTTATATACATATATGTATGTGTGTGTGTATGTATATATGTATATACATGTATGTTAATATATATGTGTGTGAGTGGGTGGGTATGTATGTATGCATATATATATATATGTATATGTATGTTTATATATATATATATATATATATATATATATATATATATATATATATATATATATATATATATATATATGCATGTGCATTTGTGTGTACGTATGTATGTTTATATATATATATGCACATATGTATGTGTGTGTGTGTGTGTGCATATATATATATATATATATACACACACACATTCTTTCTCTCTTTCTTTCTCTTGCTCTAACTCTCACTCACTCTCTCTCTTTCTTTCTTTCTCTCCCTCTCTCACTTTATAAACATACAAAACAGCAAAGATCAAAAGAATTGTGTATGTGTATTTTCAGCATGCCCTTACAGATCTTGGAAAGCATTCAATGAGGGATTTCAATATCAAAAAAACCTTTTTCTCAATAGACTTTGCATGTAAAAAACACATTAAGTCGATAGTGTATCAGACATGATGTTTCATCATGAGTTTGCATGATCAGTGGCAGATAGACCAAACCAGCACAGTCTTCTTTCTTGCACACATCTGATGCCTCTTGTACACAGTTTTCCTCTTGAATCATTTACACTCTATCACATATGCACACTGACATTATCCATCCAGCAGAGCATGCTAGTTTCATCTCTCTCAAGCCTTTGCAAGGCCTCTGTAGTCAAAGCTCATGTTTCATTGCCATGTTACACAGCTGTACGTACATAAGTATCATATAACCTGCCTTTCACTCTGAGGCAGAGGCCCTCAGTTAGCAACAAAGTTGAATTTTGCCCAGCCTGTTCTTATCCTAGCAACTACGCTTCCAGAACTCCCTCCACCACTGCTAACTTGGTCCCCTAGATAACAGAAGCTATCTACTACTAATGATTCACCTGTGCATTTGAGGGAGCCTATTGTGTGCCTAGTTTTAATGCTTATTGTACCTGTACATTTTCTACATACAAAGACTATATTCTCCATTAACCTTCCTTGGGACACATCTTATGTGTCCAAAGCTTGCACAGGGTACTACGTATGGATCTTCTACCAAAATCTTCTTACATAGCAAGCAGAGCCATCTCAGGGACTTGTGGTTTGTCTGTTTTCTTAGTTACTAGGACTTTGGTTTTTGCTAAATTAATCCTAAGGACCTTATATTCCAACCTTGTTTCTACACCTGAAATTTCTTCTCTAGGTTAGCTAGTGGTTCAGCTATACGAACAAGGTCATCAGTATAAAGGAGCTCCCAGAGATAGCTGGTCTTAAATTTCTCTGTTAAGGCCTGGAGGACTAAAATAAACAGGAGAGGGTTGAGAAATGATCCTTGGTGGACTCCTATCAAATTCATTGCTATACTCATTGCCAACCTTCACTTTCTTGTACATGGCTTGTACTACTCTCACTAACCACTCATTTATCCCTAGCTTCCACATTGGCCACCAGATAAGGGAGCAAGGGACACTGTCAAAGGCTTTCTTTATATCAACGAAAGCCAGGTACAGATGTTTAGTTTTGGCTAAATATTTCTCTTACAGTTACCTAACCAGGAATATGGCATCTGTCATGCTCCTGCCTAGCACAAATCTGAATTGCACTTCGTCTATACTAACTCTCTTCCTAATTAATTAAGTTATGACCCTTTCTGTGGTTTTCATCAACTGGTCCAACAATTTAATGCCTCTGTAATTATTTCTGTCTAAGGCATCATCTTTGCCTTTGTAGCAGTTGACTATAATGCTGCAACTCCAATCATTGGGCATGACTCACTTGTGGACAACCTGATAGTTATAAAACTATCAATAAAATATAATCACATTACAAATATGATTTCTTATCCAGAAAATTTTATTCTGATCATAATGAACAGCATGTAAGACTTCTATTGCATTCAGAAGATAGATCTCCAAAGGTTTGTAAGATTTATAGAAAATGAATGGAAGGAAAATACTGCTAAAGAAATAAAGAGACACAAAACTAGCATATATTATTGAGCTAAGATATTTCGAAGGCTTAAGGAGGTATTGCTTCAACTTCAAGGGAAATTCATAACATTGATTGATGATAAAACAGAATTAAAAGCATTTACTGAAATATAGGAAATATTTCAAGCAAATTTACTTGAAAAAAAATATTTCGCAATATGCCTCAGCTAGCAGAAATTTGTTCTTCATTTAACAAAATGGATCTTGAAACACATTGTGGATATTTATTATCATAAAAAAGAATTTAACATAAAAAATAGATCCTTTGATTTATTTTCCTTTGAAGTAAAATCCCAAATGATAGATCCATTTAAATGTGATGTTGTACAGCTGACAAATAAATTCAAGAAGAATTAATTGAATTACAATGCAAGGCTAACTCAAAATACTTGTATGATGAAATAGGAATGACTGAATTCTTTTCATTAAAAGTCTATACAACACTTTATCCAAAATAGTCAAAATAATTGTCATTTCCATACACATGTGGTTGGAATTAGATTGAGTTCAGTGAATGAATAACTAAAGAAAGGAACAAATATATTAGACGTATGCAAAAGGAGTGATGTAAGAATAAAGCTCAATGACACTGGATTTGAACATTGAACTGAGTATTGTATATTTTGTAGAAAAATACCAACTTCAAAGATTTCATTAATATAATAGTAAATTTAAACTTTCATTTATTTTAGTGTATGTTTGTGTGTGTGTGTGTGTGTGTGTGTGTGCATGCATGTGTAGGGGTGTTTTGAAAACAGAGTGGGCAAAAGCATTTGCAAGGGGATGATGTTTAAAATGGTTTGAGGACCACTGCTGCAGAATAACTCACACAGCTCAACATTATAACAGAACTGACACATTAAATATTCTACTAAAATACTTCCCACAGATCAGACAGCAATAAAATCGACCACATCATATAACTGATTCTATCTCATTAGTACTTTATATTTCTATTGTCCATGTTAAAAGTGATCTGTAATGTAAAGCTTAAATCACTGCAAGAATGATAACACCATATATATAGATAAGTCATAGTCTTTTTACTCAAGTAGAGGCTGTTGCAAACTATAGGGTGTTGAAGAAAAATCTTCTATATTTTACACAGACACCAGTGAAGTTAGGCACAGGTGGTACAGGTGATAATGGTGTCTTCAAGTATCTGATATTTAAAAAAAATTATTTTAGTTTTCATCATAGTTTTGAGTTTTGATGGATGCACATTGTGTATTTACTGTTGAAATGTTCATCAGAAATGGTGAATCTGAGAGGTTTTTGCTTTGTCCTGTACATGTAACTTAATTATAAGACCTTCATTTGGGTTTGAGACTTGCAGAGTATGCTAAAACATGCACATATACACAGATACACATATTTCCATCTGCAAATGATTGAGTATTGGCATTGTAAGCAAATATAGATTAATGTCATATTTGTGGAAAATTTGATTTTGTAACAAAACAAAGAAGTCTGTAATGATAGACTTGTAACATCGCTCATATCTATCTAAACTTTTCACTTGCTTATGCACAGATTTGTTGATAGAAGTACTGGAAAAAGTAATTGTATTTCTGATGGAAAAGAGGGACTAGAAACTAAACCATCAGCACTAACAGTAAAAGTTCAAGTTGTGAAGCTGGTTCTATATTGTGTGTTTGTATTTAATATGCTGAAGAACATAAAAGCCATAGTGCAATGAGAGAGTTTAATGTGGAGTTAAAATTAGTGAGAGACGAGGAGAAACAAAAGGAAACGCTCCAGAAAAAAAAAACAGATTATTTCTTGTAATGGGAATTTGGGAAAATATTTATATACTTAGGCATGTGAATTATATACAAATAGACTCTTATTGCTTTTGGAGCAAAAGCTAACAGAGAGCTTACAACTATAGATGGATAGCTTACAGTCTGCTATGGATGCAAGTTTCATGTTTCAGTTGGATGCCAAATATGATTTGTGAAGAGAAATGAGCTGACATTAAGTCAGAAAACCAATAATGGAGCCTTTGTGTGAATATCATGATTATATTATTAATAAAGTTCATTAAATTTTATTCATGAATGTTTATTTCATTCTAACACAGTTTCATGAATTTAATAAAATGTATTTGAACAGAAGCATTTGATTATAAAAATGTTTGAAAGAACAGCTGTAATTCTACATGTTTACCAATTAAAAGTGGAAAGGGTTTTTTCATAATGTTGAAAGGTCACAAACCTGCTTCTGCCCTCTCTATCTTATATTAACCTCTTAACACTTTGCATGAAGCCATCACCTTCTTTATTGTTCTCTCTCTCAGCTATGGAGGATCTTTTGTTTTGCTAGTTATATGGTGGCCTCACTAATGTGATACCATGAAAAAAGCATCCAGTACACTTTATCAAGTGGTTGGCAATTATTACAAATCAAAGCACTTCATTTTCAAAATGCCAGGTCATATTGTACATGAGAAATAATTTTCCTGGGATTTTATTGTCCAAAGTTATATCTGTGTGTGTATTGTACTCAAATAAGAGAGAATGTATCAAATGGATTGATAATTCACAGATCCATATGTACTTAATGTAACTCAAGCAGAATTGATATGTTGCCGTCTATAACAAGACAGGCCTTTTGAAATATAGGTGCAGTTTATTTGATAGGATTCCATACAGTTTCTATTCACAAAACTTGAGGGTGACCCAAGATGATGGTAAAATAAGCTAGTCTAACATGTCATGAAGCAGAGCCCATATCAAAAGTTTTCTCTCTTGTATAATCCATTTTATATCCAATATTTTTTTCAGTATGTATACATGTTTGAGTGTGTGCATGTGTGTATGTATAGACACAAACAACCTCTGTGCCCCACTCCCCCCATACAGAATCATCATCACTTTTTACTTCTCCTTTATATGCTGAGTAGATCTGGGTGAGTTGTCACTGTCAGAGACAGTTTGCATTTGTAGTTACTGCTCCCCTAGATGGATCATGCAATCCACTTTTTGCTATCTGTGGGTAGCTGCCTTTCTTATTACCAACCACTTTACAGGGTGTTTAGGGTACGGTTTTTCAAAGCATCAACACAAATGAGACTGCTTTCTACCCTGTAAAACAAAAATGCCCTCATTACAGTAAGCTATGTAATGTAAACAAGAGGGTGAATGACAGGTATAGATAATTGGAGAAGCTAGGATGCACATGTGTAGTGAATAAGATATAATGAAACAGGATAGAAATAAAGAGGAGTAAAGAAGTAGGATAGAAGAAGAAGAGGAAGGTTAACAATTAAGTTAATGATTGAGTGTATTGAATTCGAGTGAGGGATAGGGCTTTGATTAGAAGTTAGTTAAGTGCCATTCCTTATTAGTTGACCCCATTAGAGGAGAGCATGTGAATGTTAGGGAAATGTCGGGCTGCTAGGTCCAATGACCTCTGTACACTGACAGCATGATACATGCGAGAGGAGTGATTAACTGTTAGGCAGAACAGTGAATAGAGACAGTGAGTAATAGAGACAGTGAGTAATAGAGACAGTGAGTAATAGAGACAGTGAGTAATAGAGACAGTGAGTAATAGAGACAGTGAGTAATAGAGACATAGCAGAAAGATGAGAAAATATGAAGATGTTTGGCAGTTGTCAGATGTGGACTCAATTGGGACACAGAGTCTATTTATTCCACCTTCCATCAGTACCACTTTTTAAAGATTTGATTCAACATACTTGCTCAGCAAGACAGATGTTCTCCAGTACAGCATGTTACCAATTATCACACTCTCTTTTGTCATCTCCTTCTATGAAGCTCAACATCCTGATATCACTTTCTGCGTTGGTTTTGATAGATCCCAACCTCTTTGAGCTCAGTTCACTTTTTCATACTGCTTTTTCATCCATCATACTTATCACATACCCATACGAGGGCAGTATTCTTTCTTGTGTATTACATCTGAATCCTCTTACAAGCAACTTTTTCTTCAGCTCTTCTAATTCATTTCATATGTACATTCTAGTTTTTCCTATTATCTCTCTATCTGCTAGTCACTCTCTTGGTCATGTTGCACAAATGGACATTACATACCACATTGTATGTGAGGACTCTTCTGTCTTATGGCATACTGACTTCATTTCTTTCTAGACTACACAAATTCTCTGCATTCAGAGTTCACATCCCACTATCATGCAATCTGTATACAAGCATTGGTAATAGACCTATGAATTTCTTCCAGCCAATATATATATACCTTTTGTCTTTTACTTGTTTAAATCACGAGACTGCGGCCATGCTGGGGCACCATCTAACATAATTTTTGGTCAAATGAATTGACCTCAGTACTTCTGTTTTCTTTTAAACCTGGTACTAATTCTATCATTCTCTTTTGCTGAACCTTTAAGTTATGGAGATGTAAACACACGAACATTGGTTATCATATGGTGGTGAGAAATAAACACAAACACAGACACACAAATACGCATGCACACACACACAACCACACACACTCATACCACCATCATCATCATTATCCTCAATATATGTATGAATGAATGTTGTGTATATGTATATATACATCTATATTATAATGGAGAAAGCTGCTTACTAATTAGGTATATAACAGTTACTAAAAGAAAGCAATTATTAAAGACTTGACCATCTGGAAATTTTTTTGTAAATTCGTATTCCAAGAAATTTCCTGTAATTTTGATTTCTGAAGATTATGGAATATTTGAACTACGTAGCATTCACTGCCAAGTAGATTTAATAAACAATATTAATTTGTCACAGGCGAAATTTTCTATATTCATTTGCAACAGTCCCTCACTCTCTCTCTCACTTCTATTTTCATTCATGATAATTTGATATATATTGATTTCAATGTTTTCAGTTCAGGTTTTAATTTTCTATTTGCAAAACCCACAGTTTATTCTATATACATAATGTAAAAAGATTATTTATTGAATAAATGAATGCTATAAGACAAAGAAGCTGTATAACTTTGTGACTTATTTTTGATAAAATGAAATTTTTTAATATACCAGTATAATTTTTTTTATTTAAATTAAGAAGTGATTTTGTTGATATGGCTGTTTGGAATGCTGTAAGCCTTGCAATAATAACTATGTGATCGCTACTATTTTTAGCAAGCTAAACCTTGAAGTTTGTTTAAATTACAGAGATATTACAACTCTGATAAATTACTGAAAGAAATATTTACTAAGCAAGTGAGATTTTTTATAAATTGAAGTTTACAGGAAAATTTACGTTATGAACTTCCTTTTATTATTGAATATATCAAGTTCACAAATTTAAATATTTTGTACAAGATAGTTTTTAACGAGCTTTTATTTATACAAACTTTTCATTTCATGTTTATTTAATTCATTGTTTGCAATGTTCTCTCTGCTCTCTCTCTCTCTCTCTCTCACACACACACACACACACACACACACACACACACACACACACAGTGTCTCTGTAATATAAACACTCATACCCTCCAGGTTTGACTAGCAGAAAATCATGCAGAGGGCTGTCTTTCTGCTAGTGTATATAATATGTGTGTGTGTGTGTGTGTGTGCGGAGAGAGAGAGAGATAGAGAGAGAGAAAATGAGAAGAGAAAGGGTGAGCGAGGTCAAATAATGGAGGAAAGCAATAAAATTGAGGAGGTGAAGGAGTACACATGCATGAGACAAGCAGTAAAAACATGTGAGAGGAATAGAAATGGAAATCCCACTAAGTGTAAGATCAGAGTGGAAAGCATTTGCTGCAGTAATGACTGGACAAGGCTCTTCTACCCAATCTTTTCAATAACACCAACCTACTGGAGCTTTTTATACACAAATGATACAGTGACTGGCTTTGAGAGAGAGGGCCTTAGAAAGACCCTTGCTAAGAATTCAGGAATAAAGTGAGTGGAGTGAATGATGTAATCACAGAATACCAAAAGATGGGCCGGACAAGTTACAAAACTCATTAATCCATATGGTTTGATCCATACAATTGTTGAGTGGTATCCAAGAAATTGAGAAAGACTACCCACAAGATGTCCAAGACAACGGGAGGATGACTATGTCACACAATTCATGTACAAAAATTAAAGAGAAGGGCATGATCAATAACAGAATAGAACTGCATTGAGACCAACGATGTATAAGAACATTGTGCACTCAGACAAATTGCAACTCCACTGGTATCAGAAGGTCACTCCAACATACATACACACATGCATACATATGTACAGACACACACACACACGTGCATAAACACACACACACGTGCATAAACACACACACACGTGCATAAACACACACACACACGTGCATAAACACACACACACATGTATATAGTTAAAATGCATATAGAGCCATCCTTCCTAACTATGTCATTTCCCAATCTTGTGCTTCTGAGTTCATCCCCATTGTGTGGCACATGGAGCAAGTGTTTACTTTTATAGCTCCAGGCCAACCAATAACATGTGAGTGCATTTTGTAGATGGAAACTGTGTGGAAGCTCATTGCATGTGTGTGTATGTGTTTGCCCCACCACCACCACCACCGCTTGACAACCAGTGTTAATTTGTGAAGTGCTTTGTGTTAGGAAGGGCAATGGAGTTAGGCAAATTTGCAGAAACTGAAATAGTTAAGCAAAGAATGGTCCTCCAACATATCAGATCCTGTCAATCCATCAAACCTGTGCAAATATGGGAAACAGAAGTGAAAATGATGATGCTGAAGGTATATGCATGCATGTGTGTGTGTGTGCGTGTGTGTGTGTGTGTGTGTATCTGCTTGTCATATATGGATGAGTGGTGTATGAGCTATATTAAAGACATGACTATGTTTGAGTTTAATCTTTTTGATTGTAAATTCCCTATGAATCCTTTTTTTTTTTTTTAGAACAATTGAGCTTGTGAGTCCATTACTTCATTAAAGTTTCAAGAACTTCTTGTTCTCATCATCAGAATAAATTGTTCTTTACATAAGTGTGAATACAAAGCAAGCTTCATAGGAATATTGATAAAATTGTCAACAACAAATTCAAAAAGCAGTGGTTAAGTTCCTGGAGATTTCATGATATATTTTCTATGTGTGATGTATCTGTCTGTTAATTTATGTTTTGTGCTTTGCATTTTCTAAAGCTTCCATAGATATTCTCAGTTTTTGTTTTTATTGTAGAATTCAATATAACATTGTAGTGCAGTCAACTAAGTTTTTCCAGCTAATTTTATTTACTGTACTCTATTATTATGAATAATGGGGGCTTTTTGTTATAAATGCATGGTCAAGCAAAAAGCAAATTTCATATTTGTATGTTTGATGTAGCAGGTTGAGTCATGAATTTTACAGGTTTCTCATTTATATTGAAATGTCTGTATTATGCTGGTTGTCTGAAATATATAGTATGCATTGCTAATATTTGGTTTTGTATCGATGAGCAGGTTTTTTCATTTCATTGTGGTGCTAGCATAATACATTCTAAGTATGAGTTTGTGGTTAGCTGTGATTCATGCTATGTTTTGTTTAGTAAACATTTTAATGCCAAGTTCATCCATTCTGTAGACAGAGTGTTTTGGCTCTCGTAGCATGCAATATGTGCAGTGTCTTGTGATGAGATGGGGAATGTCTTAAAACATTAATGGACTAATGGATTGAGGAAAGCTATTATTCCAAACTAAACATAAAGGACTAATAAGGAAAAAAGGAAAAACTCATACATGGTTATGTTTTTAACATAACATTAATTGAAAAAAAAGGAACTGTTCCATATTCAACAACACACACAAACACATCTGTAAACCAAGCACATGTGAGAAAGCTAAACTATTATCTAATAACAACCACTAAAAATAGACAAGGAGATAGCAAAGTTGTCTCCTCTTTACAGTTTTTTCTCTTTCATACTTGCATATTTTATTTGGGTGTTCCCATTCTTTTATGCATCAAACAAAAAAAAAATTATTTTTCATGTTTTGTGAGAAATATAAGTTTCCACTTTTTGTTTATATGGATTCTAACTTTCTATCTTTTTATAGGTCTCTGTAAGTGTGTCTATCTGTGTGTAAGTATGTATGTGCATGTGCAGATACACACACACACACAGGGAAATAGAAACAGAAAGAAGGATAAATATATACATATCCAGGACCATTCACACCATACTGAATATATCAAACATATATGCAATATAATTACATATATACACATGTATAAATATTATATACATACATGTATATGTATATATGAATTTATATGTATATATACATATATTCATATATATGTGTGTGTGCATGTATATGTGTAGGCATATATATGAATATGCATACATATATATGTGTATGCATGCACACACATACACACACGGTATATTATATCTACATTATCGTAATTGTCCTTTTAATAACTTTTTTATAATGGTACAGAGGATTTAAATGTGTATATGCATATATTTACTTCATATATATACACACACCCACATATACATACATTTATATTACATATATTATTTATATTACTTTTTGTCTTGTATATGCGAGTGCATATATAAGTATATATACATACATATTCTCTCTCTATATATATATTATATATATATATGTGTGTGTGTAATGTATGCATGTGTGTGTGTCTGTGTGCGTGTTTGTACATCCATGTGTCTACATTTACCAACACCGATAATGATAAAAGAAAGAAAAGATGCAATATTAATATATTAATATTTGTATGAGCATGTTTATTTCACACACACACACACACACACACACATATATAGACATACACACAATATACATATGTATATGCACACAAATACGTCGACACACTCATTCATACTTACAGACACACATACACATGCACATATACACAGGCATATAAGAGCAGAAATATAGAATCCATAGAAAGCCAATAGTTGAAATACATATTTTTCAGAAACATGAGAAATTATTTCTTCAGTCATAAAAGAAGAACAAATTGAATAAAACCGAATATACAGGAATAACCTGGAAATAGAGAAATGTAAGAGAATGATAGAGACTTTCTTATCTTTTCTATATCTCTTGGAGAATTCATCATTATCATCAACGTCACCGTCGTTATTGTCCTTATTGTTATCGTTACCATCATTGTTCCCATCGCTACCATCATTGTTCTCATCGTTATTACAATCACAAACATTTTCATCCTTATTATTATCAATTAACATCCACCCACCACCACTAGTGTCATCATCATTGTCATTATTATCATTATTACCATTAACATATCCTCTATAATGTTCATCATCATTTTTGTATTATCATTACCTTTATTCCCATCAACTTAGTGCCATCATTGTCATAATCACTATTATATTGTCATTCACATCATCATCATCATCACCATTATCAACATCTGCATCAATAGTTTATTGATTAATTCCAATAAAGAATGGCAAGGGAGACAAAATGGCGACTTTAACAGCACAGCAACAACTAATAATTTTTAATCGTATTAGACCAACTCAGCAAAGTAATAAAGCTACCATTACTTACTAAAAGTAAAACTAATTTGGAGAGTTATCATGTTTTAGTGAACTAACATTGGATGGTAGGACAACTTAAAATGACAAGTAATGAAATATCTAGGTACAGTTTTACAAGGAAAACAAGCAGCAAAGAGAATGGAGTGACTTGGCAAAAGAGCAGTGATGCTCTGAAATAAAAAAAATTTTAAAAGCTAGTTCTTCAGATGTAATGATATCTAAAATCATACAAAAGACATGAAATAAATACCAGGCTAATTTATTAATATTATGCTTCAAACCAAGGTGACAAGCTGGCAGAATTGTTAGCATGCTAGGCAAAATGCTTAGTGGCATTTCATATGTCCTCATGTTTAAGCTTCAAATATTTGGTTTTCTATTCCATCTTGAGTTTTTGTGACAAGAAGATAAACTCACAAACGCAAATATCATGTCCCCTGATATGGTATAGAATAATGTTGGCTTCAACTGGTCATACTGGGTCATCATAAAAAGCAGTGTCAGCTCAAACATCCAAATTTGTGTCCAGTGAGAATATATTAACGAAAAATGTTATTAAGAAAATGATATCAAGAGCCATCTTTCATTGTGTGTAAGTGGGAACTGTCCAACTCATGACAACATGGAAAAAGAACATTAAATACTGCTGATGCTGTTGTTGCTGATGATGATAATGATATATATGTGTTTGTGGATGTGTAAGGTCCTCTGTGTATATGGGTAATCATAGAAGGTAGACACCTAGATAAGGTATTCTGAGGGAAGCCAAGCAGTTACCCTTGGATACTAGTTTTCATGCTACTAATGTTGTTCAAGAGAAAGATTCTCACTTTAGGGGTGATAAACCTTCACCACTGTCTGATACCAAGTGTTGCTGTCAGTGTACAAAGGTCTGGAACACATCACATTTGATACTCCGTCAGCTCTGTCAACCCATCACCCTGGTGTGATACCTTTGTATTAATCCCAAGTGCATAAAAGGCAGAGTTAACATTAGCAGAACAGCAATATTCTGAACTCAGAACATGAAGAGTCAGAACATTGCTATCAATCATTCAATCCAACACTCTAACTCTGCCAATTCCCCTTATTTGTGTGTTTATGCATGTGCGTGTGTATGTATGGATATACTTATATACATGCATATATATATATATACACACACACGCAGACACACACACACACACACACACACATATACACACACACACACACACATATATACACACACACACACACATATGAATATATATATATATATATATTCATATGTGCGTGTGTGTATATATATTCATATGTGCGTGTGTGTGTATATATATATATATGTGCGTGTGTGTGTGTGTCTGTCTGTATGTGTATGTGTGCGTATGTATATATATATATATATGCATGTATATAACTGCCCTATATATATGCTTTTTAGTGTTTAATGCATTTTTCATTTATTGAATATATATATATATATGTATGTATGTATGTATGTATGTATGTATATTTGTGTGTGCATATATGTGCATGTGTGTGTGTATATATATATATATATATATATATATATATATATATATATATATATATATGTGTAGAGAGAGAGAGAGAGAGAGAGATAGATGTATGTATATATATATATATATATGTATATATATATATACACTCTCTGCGTTCTACACTCTCTGAGTGGTTGGCGTTAGGAAGGGCATCCAGCTGTAGAAACTTCTGCTTTTTTGGCCCTCTCAATTCACTGGTCTTCTAACATGTTGATAGCTAGGCCAGTATCCTTGTTTCTCCCGTTTGCAGGCCTCTCAGTCATGGCTTTGGTTGTGTTCTTTTGAGATACTACTGGGTCCTTGAGGCTTTCTCCATCCTTTTTTGTCATCCTTAGAGCAGTCACTTTTCAGGAAGATGTCGTTGAGGATGTCCATGTACTGTCTAATTAGAATATGGGAACAGAGGAATCCGTATTTCTCCGGCTCTCTCTGGACTGTGTTTCTGGGGAAACCATTACTTTTAAGTGCTGCTGTGATGTTGTTTGGGGGGTCTCCTTCAGCACCTATCCAAGCTCGTATAAACTATTGCAGTTCTTTTGTTGACCAGTTCCGTCACAACTTTGCTAGAGATATGGAAAGAAGGAGAGAGACAGAGAGACAGACAGAGATGAGAAGATCGACCTGAGAGGGAGAGAAGGAGAGAAAGAGAGAGGCAGATCAACAGAGAGTGATAGAGAGGATGACAGGGGCAGAGGAGAGACAGAGGGCCAGAAGGGAGGGAGAAGAGGGAAAGATAAGAAAGAGAAGAAGGATGGGTTGTATAGTTATGAATGTGCAGATATTGTATGTATATCTACACAGGCGTAAACTTTACAGGAAGACTCAGAGAGAGGTAAATAGATATACAAGGATGAGGGGAAGGGGAAAGACTATGTCAAAGACATGCAACTCATATATACATACATATATATATATATATATGCATGCAGACATGTACACATGAACGTGAGTATGCACACCTGAATATATCTATAAATATATTGTCATTATAAAGACAAAATTGTCTATAAATATATGAAAATGTATTATCATTATAAGATTAGGTGGTCAGAAAAAGGAGAATATACTAAATTATAATTGTGTCTTACCTTCGGCTGGCTGGAAAATAAGAAATAAAAGAAAAAGAAAAAAGTACTTAACTTCAACAATTCTATCCGTTTGTATCAAGAAAGAAAAGTAGACAAAACAAAGCAAAACAAATCTCTGATCTTCGTAGTTGGCAAAAGGAAATTTTGAAATAGAAAAAGGTTGTATTAAAATTGTGTGTATATATGTATATATATATATGTGCATATATA
>NC_068998.1:34461437-34463658 GCF_001194135.2 Octopus bimaculoides
TATGCAGACATGTACACACACACATATATATATGTATATATATATATATGTATATAGAAATAGTACATTTCTAAATCTCTCAGAGAGATTTATGCAATATTGATACATTGAAGTAGTTGTATGCTGTCAACTTAATGTGACAGTTCCATGAAGGGAATAATACATCAGTGGCCAGTATATAATACAGACCTAATAAGGTGAATTCAGATTTAGAGATTTATAATAGTATAAAATACGATTATAATTAAGGACATAAAGGAGACCATTCCTATGCTTAAAACAGATGCTAAAGCATCAAATTATGAGGTCTATATTATATAATGGCCCACTGATAAAATCTTTAATGATTTTATCCTTTATTATTATAATTGTATAAATATACATGTGTTTTGTGTTTGTGTGTGTGTGTGTGTGTGTGTGTAGAATCTCCTATCTTCCTTCTGGCACCTTAAGAAAAAATTGCTTTCAGTGATGACCGCAACCCATCCTTTTCTCATTATTTTCCCCATCCTAAAACTGACATCTTGGAGAGGTCACCATCATTGAACTCATGTCAATAGGTATACAATAGTGAAAAACTAAATAAATAAATGAATAAATGGTAAATACATTCCAAATTGAGAAGAGAATCCCTCCCTCCTCCCTCTCATTACCTATCTATCTGTCTCTCTATCTATTTATCTATCTATCTACCCATCTATCTATCTATCAATCTCTATTGTCCTGGAACCTCACCCATAAAAACAAACAATAAAACAAAATCAATGTTCTCCTCTTCTAAACAAAACAAAAAACATTTGATTTATATAAATGAACAACCTATTTGCACATTCACAATATTATTTGACAGGTTTGAATAATGAATAAATAAAAAGCTTTTTTTCCAAAATTCTGGCGACCTCCTTTTTCTCTCAATATATATATATATATATATATATATATATATATATATATATATATATATATATATATATATATATATAGCAAATGAATGACAGAAGATGGAATATATGAGAATTTATAGTTAATCATGACATCTAGCACATCTAGCACATTACACCACATCTAACATCGATTCCTCATGGGCGGTTCACTCACCAACTGGTTCAGAAGCATCCGGTGGTGCAGATGTATCTTGTCGGATGATAAATAAATACAACTTATTAAAATGACTGTTCCGCAATGTAACTTTCTGTTTTGTAGAGAGAAAAACAGCCAGACAGAGGAAATATCTTCCTTTATATAGAAGGCCAAAAGTAAAATCACAGATGGCAAAAAGAGAAATGTACATGCAATCCAGCAAGAAAAGTATAAAAAATAACTGTTAACAGATATGGATGTATAAATGCCCTTGAGCAAGCTGCATGGTGTGAGTACACTCACTCATACAATACACTCACTCCAGGAGATGCTGTCTCTGCTCTGAGGAATCCCTTCTATTCTGTAGACTAATGAGAAGATAATTAATAAAGTTTCTGAATGACTCTCAAGATGCCTACACTCATATAAATGTACTTTTGCACAATGTAGTGGGAATTAATTTGAGTAACCATTAACTTAACTTAATTTACTTTAAAGTATGGATGACTTAAGTTTACTTTTAACCTTCCCATTCTTATAAACACCAAGTAGATAACAAACTCACTTTGTGATCATGAGTGCACCAAACCTCACGTGTGCATATGCTCATGTTTTTGTGGATGCTTGTATAAGCGAGTGTACTCTCGCTATGCAGCTTGCCCGAGGGCATTTATACATCCATATCTGTTAACGGTTATTTTCAATACTTTTCTCACTGGATTGTATGTTCATTTCTCTTTTTCCATCTGTGATTTTATTTTTGATCTTCTATATAAAGGAAGATATTTCCTCCATCTGGCTGTTTTTCTCTCTACAAAATGGAAAGTTACATTGCGGAACAGTCATTTTTACGAGTTGTATTTATTTATTTATCACCCGACGAAATACATTTGCACCACTGGATGCTCCTGAACCAGTTGTTGAGTGAACCACCCAAGAAGAATCAATGCTAGATGTGTCGAAACAATTGTCATGATTAACAATTAATTCTTGTATATTCCATCTTCTGGCTTTCATTTGCTATATACCTAATGATCACTGTGAAAGTAACCATGCTTTACCAGTAAGCTACCAGGTGTAAATCATTTGTTTTATTATCCGTTATATATATATATATATATATATATATATATATATATAT
>NC_068998.1:34464420-34465257 GCF_001194135.2 Octopus bimaculoides
ATACATATATGCATATAGGTGTGGGTAGAAACTCTATACGATATACCCAGTGTAAGCTATGAACACATAAAAGGTGCAGCAATATCAAAGGAAGGTTAACAAGGAAGATAGTTTTTGTGTGTGGCAGATGCATAAGGGCAATAAACACTGAAGATGTACAGAAAACAGATTCCATCGCATGCCAGGGGGAGAAACTAGAAGTAGTTAATAGCTTCTGCTACCTAGGCAACCAAGTCTGTAGTGGGAGTGGTTGCTCTGTGACTGTAGCAGCTAGAATATGAATAGCCTGGGCAAAGTTCAGGAAGCTCCTTCCTTTGCTGGCTACTAAGGGCCTCTCACTCAGGATGAAAGGTAGACTGTATGATGCATGTGTGTGAACTGCCAACCTACACAGCAGTGAAACATGGGCCATGATTGATGCCAGGACTGCCTGACTGGCCCCGATGCCACCCGAACGTGGCCAGTGGCAGTACCCCTTGACTGGCCCCTGTGCCAGTGGCATGTAAAAAGCACCCACTAGACTCTTGGAGTGGTCGGCATTAAGAAGGGCATCCAGCTGCAGAAACATTGCGAGCTTAGATTGGAGCCTGGTACAGCCACTGGCTCTCCAGACCACAGTCAAACCGTCCAATCCATGCCAACATGGAAAACAGACGTTAAACGATGATGATGATATATATATATATATATATATATATATGTATGTATGTATGTATGTATGTATGTATGTATGTATGTAAGTTAAAAAAAACAATAACAAAAAACAACAAAGTGAGGACGTGATACAGATAGTGTTACTGGACGCTCGGGAAAGGAAAGAGGTGTGTGTGTGTGTGT
>NC_068998.1:34465290-34476350 GCF_001194135.2 Octopus bimaculoides
ATATATATATATATATACATGCATACAAAAACAAATTCTTAGACACATTCACACATACATATATATGGTGAAAAAGTTTTTAAATCTATACAAATTACATCATGTAAGAAAGAATAAAAGTAAACTGATTTCAATCGTGACTGTGGATTTTCACAATCACTAAATGTTTCTATAGAGTTTCCTTAAATGTTTTTATATAATTTCAAAATTAATAAAGAACAAAATAAACCAAGAATATTTACAGGTTATTTCCATAACGATAATGGAGTCATTTCTGAATGTAAATACATTGATATCCAGGTCACTAAATGTTATTTCATGAAATGATTTTTACATAATTTCAAAACCAATATGAACAAAATAATCAATAGTCACAGGTCTTTACATAACAGTAATGGCATCAGTGTTCTGAATGCATCATGTGTTACAGTAAAGTTTTTTCAGTTTCAATTTAGTTGCATAAGGTATGTAATAAATGTATATCAGTTAAAAGAATGCATTTAATTTTGGCTAATTTATAAATTACATTTCTTAATTCATTTATTGTTCTGTTGTTGAATTTCTTCACAGACAAAGAGGAGAAATAGTATAAAATTTCCTGCATAATTTTCAATATGTTGGCTTTGGGGAAATTTTCTTGTGTATGGCTGGCTAAGTTTGTTGACAGTGTAGTGTCATTAGTCTACGGAGTGTAAGGGAAGTGTAGCCAATATAATGTTCTTGGCAACTTTTACATGTTTAAATATATGTACTAATTTTTCAGAACACCATACAAATTATTTTTAATTTTGAAAGTATGTCCTTCATCATATTAGATGATTTTCAATGAATGTTTCCATCTTTTGGTTCCAAAGAAATACGGGTTGATGTTCATGAACCCTTGCAAAGACTTCAATGTTTTGGAGGTTAAAGATTGAGGCAAACGAAATAACATTATTTTGACATTTGTGGTTTGTTTCTCAAAGTCTCTGAATGTGAATATTTTTTTGCTCTCCATTGTTGATTAAATTAAAAGGCTTTTTTTTTTCGCCTGTATTTCCTTCATTTTCTTTAGTCTGCAATTTCTTGTTAAATGATTCAAGACTAAAGTGCAAATTCATTTCACTAAGTCATATGGCATATTAACTTAAATATAATACGAATAGTAGATGTTTACAAGAGTTTTTAGATTAAATGTATGTCAGTTTCTGATTTTTCATTTAACTCTCACATAACTAACAAAGTTATTTCCAAATACATGAGAGAATTGTTCATAGATTTTTAATTCATAATATCCCTAAAAATATGTTCACATATGTTGGCACAGATCTATTAACCATAGCTGTACTTGACTTTTGTTGATAGGTTGTCTCACCAAACATGAAATAATTATTTTCTAAAATAAATTGAAGTCCACTTGTAATAAATTCGTCCTCAACACAGTCTGGTAATTCATAAATAAATAAGCCTAGCCAGTATTTATTAGCTTTGATTCTGTAATTGTGTGGACTACAACTATATAACTTCATAACATCAAACAAAGTAATATAAGTATTTTCATTTACTGTATTTGATAGATTGTTGGGCACATCAATATCATCTTTTATAAAGCTGTGTATGTGTTATAGGAATGGTTTCAGAAAGATGTCTATAAAATTAATGAAGTGATGCATCTTGCATGTTGGGGACTACCACAATGGGTGTCAATTTTAAACTATTCAGAGAGGGCGTATTCACATGACAAGTTCTCATCCTTTTCCATGCTTCAGCAATCAGTTATTAATTTTTGATAATCCCTAAGATGTTACTCATTCAATATTTCAAATTTGTAAGATAATCTATTCCCCTTGTAATTTCAAAATATTTTTTTAAAAACATTATTTGCACAGTGTACAGCATGGTATAAAATATTTTTCATCTAAGTATAATAAAGTAATAAGTTGTTTCATAACTAGGTTTATAATTTCTGACTTCGTCATAATACATACTATTCCATACCACAAAAGGGTAAAAACCTCCTTTGGCCATGAATGATAATGGGGTTGCACCTGGAAAGTTCCCCTCTGATGCACAAGTCTGGGAAGGGTTGTTTATGGAAGACCAGTAGTTGCCCATGCATGCCACTGATGTTATCCAAGGCAAAGGCTGATACAGCTTGGCACCAATGATGTTGCAACTCATTTCTAAAGCTGAGTGAACTGGAGCAATGTGAAATAAAGTGTCTTGCTCAAGAACACGACACTCAGCCCGGTCTAGGAACTGAACTCACTACCTTATGATTGTGAGCCCAACAGTCTAACCACTGAGCCATGTGCCTTCATAGTAAATACAATATTTGTATAGTATTCTGGATCAGCAACAGAACTTCTCTTGTCAACATCTGATATAGCTATATATTTTATTTCAGTCAGATATGCCCATTATTCTTTGGCAAAGTTGAATTTTGCTTGACTTTTATTCTGTTGTTCTGAGAGGAAATTTCAAAATATATTCACAACATTCAACAATGACCACACTTATATCTCTTTAAGTTGATATTTACTTTTGTTTTTGACTAAAGATTCATTACTCATTTGGTTCATCTATCACTGTATCTAAGGGATAGTTGTGGATAAAAATTTTTGTAATCCTGTTATCAACATTTCTTTCTAAAATTCTGTCTAATTTAGCTCATGTTGCGTTTGTCTTTGGTGATGGTGATCTAGGGGTATGTTCATTGAATGGCTACAGTATAGTTTTTCTTAATGTTTTTCTTTAAAACAGGGTTTTCAGACCTGTATTCCTTTTTAGATTGTTCCACATAATTTAATAAGCAGCTTCTACTTTTTAACATTTCTGTAATGATACCATCTCTTCATTCTTACCACCATAATGTGCAAAACTTATCTTGTCAATTCTTGTTTTGTTTTTCATTTTAATTTCATGTTTTCATTTCCTCATCGTTTTTGTAATTATTATTTTTTTTTTGCATCTGCACTCATTTCATTAATTCCTTTCATTTTTTAATTTTATTCAGCAACAATTTTGTCATAAATATTTTTTCATTTATAAGTTTGAGTTGTAATTTTCTTGGTTAAAAACAATGGCATTGAAGTTATCACGTTTCTAAATTTCCACTTTCTTTCAATTTCTCAACATGTTCCAAGAAGTGAATTTTTATAAGCGGAATTTTTTTATCCCATGCATAACCTATTTGGTATCAGGTTACTTTCATGAATAAAGTACTCACATCATTATTTAATGTCAGTTTTCCATGCTGAAATGGGTTGGACTTCTCACATCATGAGAATTGAAAACGAACACTTCAAAAATTATTCCTTGGGTGACGACTAAGGTTGCATAATAAGAAAATTTGCATAACTATCAAATCAGGACATTGGTCATACAACTAAAGTTTCAAAATGGTAGTAACACAGATAACCAAAGTGGTTTATCTTGAGACAACATCCAGTATATAAGTGCTCCCTTTAAAGGTTATGGTTTTGTAATCCAAGAACTGGAAATTTTGACAAAACACTATAGGCTGAAAAAGACAAGGATGCAGATAATGCACCTGTATGCAAAAAATGATTATCTCCAACATTTTCAGCAATCTCACAAACTGTTGCTTAAAATTGTTTTTGTAATATAATTTTTCTATGAGGCATGACGACCAAAATATTACACAATGCTTTTCAAAAATGTTCGTAATGTGGCAGGATTACCCATCCAAAATATGAAGGAATACTGGTGGAAAGTTCCTGTAAATATCTCAGCAAAATGTAAAATGTATGCATTGTGTTCTGTAGAATGCTTACATTACAAACCAGTTATATTGATCTGAAACAGAGAAAGGAAAGTGTGTCTAATAGTGGACATAAGTAGCCCAGTAAACCTTGATTTAATATCAAAGATAAGAAAGCATGGAATCATCTATACCAATCTAATGAGAAATCTATAGACACCCCTTCTGGCCTATTATTTTAGACATACCTCTAAGTATATAATTATATTGGGGTGACTTGATTTTTCAACTAAATATCTTATTACCAATCTTAAGAAACTGGGTTACACAGTTTCTTAGGACACGGCTAATTCAGGAATTAAAATTATACAAGGTATTAATGGAATGGTGAAAATATATAAAATATTTCAGATGCTTAATGTAGATATACAGACACAGACACAAGCAAGTACACACACACACACACATATGTACATACATAATACACATGTAAATATGTATGCTCATATATGTACATATGTGTGTGTGCGTGTACATACACAGACACACACATACACGCACATACACAGACAACACACATCACACACTCACACACACACACATACACAGTCACATACATGCACACACACACATTCAAATGATACAAACCTCAAAATCTTTCAATTTATGGAATGTTCGACCAATTATTCAACTAAACTCATCGATAGTATTGTTAGGAACCTCCTTCAATAAATTACAAAACAGAAGGAGGAGAAAAAAGTCAACTCCATATTTTTATTTACGACATATTGTTTTGTACATATTCTTTCAATATTATAGACAAAATAATAATATATGTTATTGTTATTGTTATTAATCATTGTTGACAGACATTCCTTTTCTTTTTTCTCCCCATATTATTATCGTAACACAGGAACTTATACTATGCAAAACACAGATGGTTTTTATGTCTAAATTAGTGCTTCTATTAATTAGCTATTGCATAGTTTCACAAATGAAATTAAGCTGTTTCATTATTATTCTATCATGCATATACACCCCCAACCACCCCTACACACACATCTTATACATTTCACACATTTGTGCATATGTGTTCCAACAGGCTATTTGTCAAATGGAATTTTGTCCTCATTCTGTACTCTGTTATTAGTGTCTGTTCAGTTTGAAACCCTGTCAAAACCAATAGCAGTGTCAGGATATTTATTACTACATTTTGATTTTACATTGAAGTTTCACTGAGCAAGTACTAATTAGATGTCATCAATTTAAACTTTTACTATTTTAAAAATTTGTTTGCTTCTTTTCTTTCTCCATGTTTTGGATTCACTATTTTCTTTACTCTCAGGTAAAATATAATTTCCTTCACAGTAGTACAAAATATGTTTTCTTTTAATATTTGTTTCAATATTTTATACTAGTGCTTCACTAAAGAATCATTTCCAAAATATTCTGTTTTACACATCTTTTATATTTCTATAATCCTGAAATTGTATGGTTAGTTATGACGAGATAAGCAGATTGAAAAGCTAAACTGCACAAATCTATCAGCAGTTATGAAGTCTGTCTGAAAAATGTTAGTCCTATCTTTAGTTTAATGCATTTGTATATTAACTGAAGTCATGACTGGCTGAATAAATATAGAGTTGAACTGCTAGTTGAAAGGTTGATGGTTTATAAAATGTCGATGCCTCTCTACAATGTTCACAACTAAGAAGCTTATCTCTTTTGCCCGAATCAGTCCATGTAACTGCAAGTTGTTGTTGTGGATGTTTAGTTCCAGCTTAGCATTGATTGAGCTGATCTATGGTACATAGGTATTTCATTGATCCATTGATCCATTGAGTCAGATATACCATAGCTCCGACTAGCGGATGCATACTAAGCACTCAGATGCAGTGATTTATTGTAACTGTAAGTTATTGTTATTGTCATTGCTATTGATGTTTAACCCTCGGTCAACTCTGACTTATGATAAAAGACATAACAGCCATGATCATCCTGTATTTTTTAGAGTATATTGTGAAATATATTATTCAAAATGTCATTTTCTTATTTAAGATGGTAGGGTGTGGTATGAGGGAGACCTGGCTGCTATTTCTTGCAGATCAAGTGACCATGCAGAAGCTCCTTCATTAAATCACAGCAACATGATAATGAAACAATGATTTTAAAACCCAAGCTGTATTATATAATTATGGATCACATTTTAGTATCTATTAATATATGCAAATTCAGAGTTTGATCCATGCACTTAATATAGGGCTAATTGCATGATAATTCCAGAATGGTCAGTACATTAAATGGTAATCTATTATTTGAAGCAAGTATGTTGTTTCATTTTAGCTCCAGCTCATCTTTAATTGGAAAGATTTTTGACCATCTAGTCTTTCTTAGATTATATCTAAGACTACATTATCCTTGCTAAAGGCACTGTGATTTGATATGAGAGAGCTTTGGCTACTAATCTTAGCCATTGGGAAATCAATTATAGCAGTGACACCATCAATTCTTAGGGATATCTGAAGAAGGAATATTTATTCCGAAATATCATATCAGACTATGGATGATTAAATTACAACAGTCCATTGTTTGTATGATAGTGCATTGTTGTGTCATTCAAAACATTTTATTCTTTACAAAGAATGCTTCAAGCGAACTACAATACTCTACTAATCTTAACATTAAGATTCTCTTGCTGGTTTGTGTTCATATTCTTCTGTAATATCTGTAAATCTGAAGCAAGCAGCAAGTGATGCCTTTGAGCATATTCTCTCTGAAGACATCCAGAAATCCCCACCTGCACCTGGAGTCCACTCTCCCTTCGAAACACCAATAAATGTATGCAATATTAAGGCTGGAAGTTCTTGATCTGCTGAACCTTAAACATTTGTCTTGTTAGTGAATGACATTTTCTACAGATATCTTGTAACTTGCTGTCACATGAAGTTAAGATGAGATAAATGTTCTACAGTTCTCCAGAGTTAGCTCTGTGACCATGTCTACTGCAATAATCGGCTCGTGATATATCTATCGCAAATGAAATTACTCTTCTTCTCTCTTCAGACACTGAACTACAGTCAATCTGGGACACTACCACCAAGAGTTTTTGATTATTATAGTGACCAAATATTTATTTTAGGATGATGTTTATTTTATGGAGAGATATTTCTAGAATTACTACACTACAGGTCACAAAAAGACATGCTGTTAACAGAAAAAAACACCAGCATTTTTAAGACTGGTGTAAACATAAACATGCACACATGTATGCACATGCACACAAAATTATGTGCAATATTCGACACTAAAAATTTTGAACAAAATCTGGGCCAGGTAGTTATCAAGGAGCTCATGGCAGGAAAAAATTGTCAAATCTGCTATAGGCCTGTTTGAAAAAAATAGTTATGCTACAAATTAAGTTGATGATCACTGTACACATACACATACACACATATCTAGGAAGGTAATAGACAACAGCCTAAATAATCCAGATAAAAAGGAACTCAATACAATGAAGTAAAGTAATATTATAAAATTTATTTAAAACTGAAACTTTACAATTTGTAACTCAGAGTTATATTTCTTCTGGTTGTCATATAATAAACGAAATGAATAAAGCAGTCTTGTAATTATATATGAAGATAAATCCATTGAATGTCCTATATACATTAATAGTAGAATAGACTGATTGTTTGGAGCATGTAACAGCATTATTTAAGGCTGGCCATAAGAAATTTTCATCCACTCGACATTTTGAAATATTTCAACCAACATGCAATTTATGATGACAAAACATATATCTTATGAATGCTAACAAATAAATACTTATTAATTGCTTGAGCGTTTTGCCTTGTAATGAGGTAGTCCAAGAAGGATTTTAAAAATTGTTGTGGTGAGAAAATTTTATTCACTCCAAATCAATGTTTGAGTTAGAATCTCTATGGAAAAATAGTTTTGATTTGTTTCTGAAATATGAAGATTATAAAATTATAAGAGTTGGCTTGTTCTGTCTTCCAAACAATTTTATAGTTTCTGGTATTCTTATGTCTTAAAGATTAGATACACTTCAATATATTGTTGTCAAATAATTTTTCAAAATTTCTGAAACTATATTTATGTTGATTGATTCTTAACTTTAAAAAATTCTCAGTCAGTCTAAGTTGAAATTACTACAAACACTTCCCCATAATATCTCTATTTAGTATACTACAATCTGTCACTAGTGTCTCTTTTCATTCTAGCTTGATAGATGTACTTACATCCCTTTTGTTTGGTAACCCCCTTCCAAACCATATCAATCTCGTCAAGAGGAATTTAAGGCTTAATTTCCTCATCCTTCAATGAAAGGTAAAAAGCACTCCTTATAGATGTATAACCTAGTAATACACACTATTCATGTCTAACCAAGTAACATTTTCTATTTTTGTCTAGCCTTAAAATATAGATGTTTACCCTAATAGAACTCCTTATAAATTTCTAACCTAAAAGTACTCCCTACAGATAACTAAATTCAAAGTGCTAATTATAGATGTTTAACTTAGTAATAGCACCTTTAGATTTCTAACTTAATAAAAATACTTAACAGTTAACTCAAGACAACAAAGGTACCTTAATGTGGTCATGTAATGTGTTAGACATAGCAGGCAAATCTCCCTTAAATCACATCTTTTCATGTTAAAAATAGGAAAAAAGCATATTGGATAGTCTGAAATACATTATGCATAAATAAAAGATGTTATTCATGTCTGGTTGCTAAATATACTATAGGTCTTGTAACGCACACTGTGTGTTATAACAATTTGTCAAAGCAATACGTGTGCAAACATAAAAAGGAGGAACAAGCTGTATGTATATTTCCACTCTTCTTGAAATCTTCCTCAGCAGCTGTGTATGATTTTTAAATATCCACAGAAACGTATTTTAGATGCTGAAGTAAACAATTGTCATAACACAGTGGCTAAAAAGAACTAAAAGAACCTATAGATATGTTCTACAGTACATTATAGCAATGAAGTAAAACATTAACACACCTGTCATTTAATTTTCAATCTCACGGCTGTAGAAAGGTTAAATATGCAAACTAGTCAACCCAGTTTACTTAACGCTGCAGTAATTTATTATTCATGGTTGGAATGCCATTCATCATAAGTCTCTTGATTAGGGATCAACCTAGCTAAAAGGCAGCTGCACCTACAACTTACAGTTGTCTAACTGAATGGTATAGCTTATGATTATTTAGCATATCTTGCAGTAAACTACTTTAATGCCATCATGTGTGTGTGCCTGCGTGAGTGATTACATCTGAGAAATGAACAATGTGATGAATCTCTGACTCATGAGTTATGAATTCCACTGCAGGGATGTTGTAATTTCTTGACAGGTTAGTTAAATTCTATATTAGTTCAAAGGACAAGAAGCAAATTCTTTCAAGAAATTGATAATTTTACCACCAAGAGACTGATAGCATCTTCATGAGGTTGATTCATTTCACCAGCTTAATGCTAGAGTGTGTATGGCCGTCAGTCTCAGCTTCATGAAGTCATCTTAGTGAATAAGAGAAAAATGGAAAGATTAGTGGGGTGCTGCCAGTCAGGAATTTTGGCAGCATTTTTTTTTCTTCTGTGACATTTCCATCTGGTTTTCTATTATCTATGCTATCATTCAAATGCTATATTTCTCAATACCAGTCCTTTAATCAAGCTGCTAGTTCTTTTACAGTAAAATCATTTATGCCTGATATCAAGTGTAGGATTAATATTCCTGATATTTGATTTCAAGTCATTTCTCTGGATTATAGTTGATTAACTCATTGAGGCACTAAAGCTTTGCTTATAAAATTCTACCTACTAGAAATTTTAAAACATTTGAACCAAAATTAAAATATTTACTTACCTTAGTCTTATAATTTTTTTTACAATTTCTTGTATTATGACAAGTTTTGCTTAAAAACAGTTCAACTTCATTATTGATTCTTCTTTAGTAAAACTTTCAAACTATTTTTCATTCATTTAATCTTTTTTTATAGCTTTTATTGTTTAAAATTGTTTTATCATTTCCTTTTCTCTCTAATTTTTTTTTTGCTTCAGAATATCCTCATTTAATATTTATATGTCTGGTTCACATTTATTATTTTTCAAAAGATACGTGTGTTTAAGAAGTATAAATATACTTCACAACCATGTTGTTCCCACTTTCACCAAGATCCTTCTGCCACAGCCTCAGGCTGTTCAATAATATCCACTGAATGAAAATTTGTTGATGGAAATTTAGAGAAATCCCATGTTAATATAGACATACAGACACCCTCCACACACACACACACACTCACACATGCATATACATGTGTACTTGTATGTATGCCATATATCTTTTATATATGTATTTGCATGTGTATGAACAAATACATATAGGCACAAGTATGGCTGTGTGATTAAGAAGTTCACTTCTAAGCCATGAGGTTTTGGTTTAGTCTCATTGTGTGGCATATTGTGCAGGTGTCATCTGCTATAACCCTGGGCCAACCAAACATTTGTGAATAGATTTGGTAGAGGGAAACTAAAAGAAGTCTCTCAGGTGCAGGCATGGTTGTGTGGTAAGAAGCTTGCTTCCCAACCATATGGTTCCGGGTTCAGTTCCACTGCATGATGCCTTAGGCAAGTGTCTTCTACTATAGCCTCAGGTTGACCAAATGTTTGTAAGTAGATTTAGTAGAAGAAAACTGAAAAAAGCCTGTCAAATATATATATATATGTTTATGCTTGAGTGTCTGTTTGTCCCCCCCCCACCCATTGCTTGACAACTGATGTTGATGTGTTTACATCCCTGTAACTTATCAGTTTGACAAAAGAGACCAATAGAATAAGTACTAGGCTAACAAAGAATAAGTCCTGGGGTTGATTTATTTGACTAAAGGTAGTGCTCCAGCATGGCAGTAGTCAATTTACTGAAACAATTAAAAGAATAATATATATATATGTATATATGTATATATATGTGCGTGTGCATGCATGTGTGTGTGGATGTGCTTGTGTCACCTAGTTTTGACATTGTACAGTAATTGTAAACAAGTGTTACCATACAAGTGGTGTTTCCAGCCTCACATGACAATGTGTCCGGGCATGGGGAAATATTCCCTTTCTAGGAAACAGGCCATGGATTGCAACAGGAAGGGTTTCTAGCTGTAGAAAATCTGCCTCAGTGAATTTTATTGAATTCATGGAAAAGTGGGAGTTAAAACGATGGTGGTGATGATGATCAATTTTTTTAATGTATATATGTATATATGTGTATGTCTCTGTGTGTGTATATATATACATGTATGTATATATATGTATGTATGTATGTATGAATATATATA
>NC_068998.1:34476773-34476947 GCF_001194135.2 Octopus bimaculoides
TGTATATGTACGTATAATATATATGTATGTATGTGTATGTACGTATGTATATACATATGTGTGTAGTATATATGTATGTGTGCCTATATTTGTATATATATGTACATCTTTTTGTTTGAATAGATACATAATTGTATATTTATAAATATATATATATATATATATATATATATA
>NC_068998.1:34476957-34480186 GCF_001194135.2 Octopus bimaculoides
TATATATATATATATATATATATATATATATATATGTATATATTTGTATTCATACTCACCCAAACACGCACACACAGAGGAAGATAGAATACTCAAACAATGAGTAGGAGAAACAGAGCCGAACAAGTAAAGACAATTGAAATGTCAACACTGTAAATGGTAATGAGGAAAATTACAGACATGAGGGTGGAAGAACATAATTCACATAAAAGTGTGCACATAATATGTGTGTGTGTGTGTGTGTGTGTTAGTGTGTGTGTGTGTGTGTGTATATGTATCTATTTGATAATTTTACAACTAATAGATTTTCATTATCATATATTTACATTTTCGCATCATTTAAAATTTTAATTCTAATGTTATCAATTAATTTCATATGAACAAATATATGAATTTGTGTATTTGTTCTCTTCTGTTTTTAATTATTTGAAGTATTCCTGTACAGAAGGAGCTGGTTTCTAACAAAGATACTAAGTTCCATCATTGGATTGAAGATGGCAAAAACATCAAATTTTGAAATTAAGAGAAGTCTTGCGTAATTTTACTATTCGACTTACAGGCTTTACCAGATTATTGCTTAAAAATTTAGTAACAAAACCAAGAGCACTAGTTATTATTGGTATAAATATGAAGCTGTTATATAGGTGCAGAAGCTAAGATTTCAAAGTAGTTGTTCGTAGTTATCTTTTTGTTCTCTTTGATTTGTGAAGAGTTATTTACATCAGCAGGGCAGCTGCCTATTTTAATATCACACACTCAGTATGATTTCATTCTTTCGATATAGCAAACTGAGGGATCATTTTTGGCTACTTTATGACAATCAAATAAGTCTTTATTGCTTAAATAAGTCCACATGAAATAGATTTATAATTGTGACTCTTCTTATAAGGACATATAAAAATATTTTGTCTACCATTTTTTGATATTTTGATTCAGTTACTTTTCAATAGTGTTGATTTTGTTGGTTTGTTTCCCATCTGTGATGTTTTGTTTTGGTACTTCTACAGTAGAGTTATGACATTGTTTCCAGTCATATCGTTTGTGGCAAATTCCTGCATAGAGGATTCATATTTGAGATGGACATCCTTACAGTTTTGATGAAATGATTACTCCAGTTAATATGTTCAGAAAAATAACCAATTATTTAACTAGGCTGGTACATGTGACATTAATGTTGGAAAGGTATTTTATCAGATATTAAATGAATAGTCTCCTAACTGGAGAAATGACTGTCTACAACTAGTAGTTTGTTGATATGTTTGTTTGCATATTTATTGTATGTATGTATGTATGTATGTATGTATGTATGTATGCTCATTGTTATCTGAAATGGTTGGTGTGGACCTATGTGTATGCATGTGAATAAACTTACACCCATGTAGTGGATCTGCATGTAATGTTTGTACACAAGTGTGTGTGTCCTTCATTACTGTTTCTGTACAAGGAGAAGTCAAATATTATCCACACTTTCGCCATAACGTATCTTTATTATTGTCACACTGCCTTCCATGCATGCATGCCTTAACTTGGTACTATTGCGATCACTTGATCGAATTTGGAGCTTGATTGAATCATTTTTCTTTTTGGCCTTACAGTGTAAGCATAGCCACTCCACTGGCAATGTGCACTAATGAAGAATGAAGAGCAGTGATCCGATTTCTCTGGTTGGAAGGTGTGTCAGGACGTCCATCAACCTCCAACACTGATGAGAAGATTCAGCAAGCTTGAGAGATGGTAATGGTGAATCGGCAAGTTATCATCAGTGAGGTAGCTCGAGTTATCCACGATGAGCTCAGCCTCCATAAAAGCTGTGCAAGATGGATGTCAAGAGAGCTTACTGCAGAACACAAGAGCAAACATCTTGAGGTCTGCCAACATTTACTCGATTACTACAACAATGAGGGAAAGAAATGTTTTACAGAATAGTCACAGGAGATGAAACAGGGGTTCATCATTATGAGGTAGAATCCAAAAGATAGAGTATAGAGTGGAAACATCCTGGTTTGCCAGCGATGAAGAAATTCAAAACTCAGTCTTCCGTGGGAAATGTGATGCTAACCCTGGGAAAGGGGCATATGATCAAGAGTGCAAGATACAGTGCTTTGTTGGCCAACAAACTGAAGCCAGCAATTCACACCGAATGCCAAAGCGTGTTGTTGAAGAAAGTTTTGTTGCTGCATGACAATGCATATCCACACATGACTACCCAGACTGTTGAAACCATTAACCAATTGGATTTTGAGGTGCTAGAACTGCCTGCCTACAACCCAGATCTTGCAACTTCCAACTATCATATCTTTGGACCACTCAAAGATGGTTTAGAAGGTCGTTGATTTACTATGGATGAAGATGTGAAGAAAGTGGTGCATAAAAGGTTGCATGACCAACCAAAAACCCTCTTATTGGAGGGAATACACAAGCTTGTGAACCACTGGACCAAGTGCATCGAAAAGGAAGGAGACTATACAGAAAAACGATGTACTTGCTTATTCCCTGCTTTTGTATAAGTACATTGAAAAACCAAGAGTGCATATAATTTTTGACTCTCATATATATGTGTATTCCATGTGTTTACATAATCATAAGTACTCCTTCAGGAATCTCAAATACTGATCCTTGGAATAGTTAATTAGATTGTGTGAATCAGTCTGCTCAGTTTTTGTCTGTTTTTATGAGTGTGAATCCCAGTATTTCCATATTTTTGTTTGTTTGTTTGTTTTTTTTGGTGGGGGGGTATGCTGATCTGTTATGTAGCCCAGCACACCTATGACAATAAATGCAAATGAAAATCTATAGCCAGGATATCTGATCAGTAGATTTCTCGTAAGTTCTTCATAGATGTTCTTCTTTACCTTAAATGATGACATTCTTGTCTGCCAGGCAGACTAATCTCTACAGTAGTGCATGATTTTTGTTCACTGTCCCATGCAACAATAACTGGCCTGTTATACATACACACACATACATACACACATGAGAGGGTGTACAAACATACAAACATAAAAACACATTATTTATGGGATGACCCAATATATGCATATATATATATATATATGATACAGATAAGAAAATAATTTTATTCTCAAACGCAGACTAATGCTAATAATATAGTATGAACAGGATAAACTACATTTGAGAATAAAATTATTTCCATATCTGTATCTTTCTATACATCTCAATGCTTCTAAAGCAAACTTTCTTTCTTGGCTTTCAACGTAAGTTGAATTTT
>NC_068998.1:34482018-34497477 GCF_001194135.2 Octopus bimaculoides
AATTAACACCAAATATACAGTGCGTGTGTTTTTATTGGCTAAACTGGCAATATGACCATCCCCAAGTACAACAATATATATACATATATATACATGTATATATATATATGTATATATATATATATATATATATATAAGTGCATATCTTATATTGTATGTATATATTCTTTTAATTTGCCTGTACTGCTGATAACTTGCTTACCGCATGTGATGGCATTTTAATAATACCATCCCTTCTTATGAATACATACATACATACATATATATATGTGTGTGTGTGTGTGTGTGTGTGTGTGTGTGTGTGTGTGTGTGTATAAGGGGTGCAATGGATAAATTGCTGCCATTTTATATTTTTAATTTTATACATGTGCATTGTTTGTTTTTGATTTTGTCAACTACACAGTATAGTAGGGTCAGTTGGGCACCATCTGTGAGAAAAACACCATCATGACACAATTCACTCTGCCAGAAATTTGGAAACGACATGCTGTACTGCTTGGCAGTTGCACTGTAAGCTCCAATGTGAACATTTCAGAGTGTTTAAGTGTCAATGTGAGGACAATGCAATCTGAGGACATGTACCAAGAGTGATAAAAATCAAACATCTAGTCAGCATCATGGCGTTTGGAGTGATCACTAGTGATGATGAAGTTACGTCTCCATTCATCTTCCTACATGGCCTCAGACTCAACATGAAGGCCTACATCAAGTGCCTGGGGGAGGTAGTGCTGCTGTGGGTCAAGAGGGTGGCTGGTAACAGGACTCTGCATCATGCCACACAAGCAGGAGAACCCAGTCATGGCTTTCAGACAATTTCTGCAACCACATCACCCCTAACATCTGACCACCTAACTCCTCAGACTGCAACCCCCTTGATTATTATGTGTGGGGTGCAGTTGAGTGAGAGACCAACAAAATTCTTGTAATATCAAAGATGAACTAAAGGCAAAAATTATGGCAGCATTCACCAATTTAAACAAAGAGACTGTCCAGAAGAGTTGCAGAAGATTCCGAAGTCGTCTGGTGACTGTAGATGAAGCCAATGGCGATTTTATTGGACAAATTTACTCTTTAGTATTTCAAGATATTTTTACATAATTTTGGTAAATATATCTGTTAAAATGAGATGTCAGTATTATTTGCATTTCTGTGTAATTTAGACGACAGATTATTCATCACACATTCTATGTATACATGTACATATGCATATATATATATATATATATATATATATATATATATATATATATATATATATATATATATATATATATATGTATGTATATACATACACACACACGAACACATGCATGCACACACACACATGTACACACACATACACACACACACACATGTAACACACATAGAAATATTTGTTTAAAATAAACTTAGTTTCGATTATATGAATACATTTTCATATATGAAATTAATTTCTGAAATTATTGGTTTACTCAGCTTTATACAAGAGAGAAAATATAATAATATAATTTATTTACGAATGATCATTTTTATTTGTTAATTGAACAAAACTGTTAAATGTGATCCAATAATACCAGATTTCTGTTGTGATTCTTATTTAGCAACAAGCTCAAATTCTTAATTATCAAATGTCATAACTTCATAACTACTTCACTGTTTTTTAATTATTTAAAATTTTTTCTGATTTGCTCTCATTTAAATCTCTTTCTAGAAATACTGTTGTTAGAAAAATTATATTTTAGTAGAGCAGCTTCATGTGCTTTTCGTTGCTGATTCAACCCAGGTGTGGCTGTGTAGTAAGATGCTTTATTCTCAACCACATGAGTCCAGGTTCAATCCCACTGTGGCATCTAACACATATGTCTTCTACTATAGCCTCAGGCTGACCACAGCTTTGTGGATGGATTTGGAAGATAGAAACTGAAAGAACCCCATTGTATATATGTATATCTCCATATGTGTGTCTATGTGTCTGTGCTTGTCCCCCACCACTGCTTGACAATTGGTGCTGATGTGTTTACATCCCCATAACTTAGTGGTTCAGCAAGAGAGACAGTTAGGATAAGTACCAAGCTTTAAGAAAATGATAAAAATACTGGGGTCCATTCATTCACTTAAAAATTCTTCAAGGCAGTGCCCCAGCATGGCCACAGTCCAATGACCAAAACAAGGAAAGGACTAAAGATAAAGATTATTTAGCTATAATGAAAGAAAGGAACATTTTTTGGTCTTTTTGTCACCCAATCAAGCAGGTTTGTGTATCTTATAAAGAGCAAAACACAGTAACAGTACTGAAATGATAACTTAATGTAGGGCTTTTGAGAATGGTGTGAAAAACAATGAAAAACCCACCATTGATAATTACTGCAGTAAGAAGCAACTGACAGCAATCGGAGACCTGATCCAAATGAGTGGAACACAATAGATATTATTAGTTTAAATGAGGATATAATTACAGGAGTGTCAGATAAGATACCTTGCAGTTTTTAGTCAAATTTCTTTTAATTTTGGTTTGGTCTCTGTGGCTGGATACCCTTCCTGATACCAACCACGTTACAGTGTGTGCTGGGTGCTTTTAACGTGACACAGGCACAGGAATTTTGCAGGCCAATCCTCTTCAGCAGTGGGGAGTGGCCTTAACACTTATGCTGTAGAGGACAGGTCTTCATGAATACAGCAAGATGCCAAGTATCTCAATCCTTTTTCATCTCACCTGAAAGGTTCAGTGTCCTAAGTTTATCCTTCAGTACTTAGCCCCATGTCTTCCTGGGTCTTCTTCTTCTATGAGTTCCTTCTACTTTGTGAGAGATTGACACTTCGTCATGGAATCCATCATCACTGCATCTTATTCCTCTATATTTAATTTCTCTCTCACTATACTAAACACTCTGTTGTATATGTACACTTACTTTACACATTCACAGAGCATACTAGCCTCGTTCCACTCTAGCCTTCACATGTCTTCTGCATCCAGGACCCTAAATCAGATAGCTAATCTTCAATAGATCTGGCTTTGTGGTAGTCACTAAAGGAGAAGAGACTCGGGTAATAGTTGTTTATGATTGTCACGATCACTTTTGAGTTATTGGAAGCAGGGGTGCTAAATCAATACTTAGCAAGGTCAAATAAGATAACCCTTTTCAGGAAATGGATTCACAGTTGTGAACTGCAATCAATTAGGGCAGATACTTGAGAGAGAATGGCTGAAGAGTTTATTCAAAATAGGAGATAGCTAAGGAGCGAATTAACTTATGGTTGGGAGGAATTGAGTCGAAAATATTTTTCACTCAATGAATGTATGTGGGAAGCCATTGAGGCAGATGTACTTGTGCACAGAATGAATTCAGATATTTTGTTGTGAATACAGAATAGAATTAGAAGAAAGGTAGGTAACAAATGTAAGGATTTTGCTGATAAGTGTAGTTTACAGAGACAGATTTAGTAACTACTTCACTATTCCTGATTCTTATTACTATTGATGTCTGTAAGTTTTGATATTGCATCTCAGCAGAGTCTAACAAACTCTCAACAAAATAATTTCATCTTTACCCATACATACATACATACATACATACATACATACATACATACATACATACATATACATGCATACATACATATATATATATATATATATACATACATACTTTTACGTCTGTGATTATATATTGTTTTTTCTTTTATATTTCATGTCCTGATGAATCCTTTGAAACATTCAGGTGAGTAAATTACATTTCACTTTCTTTCTTAATTCTTACCACCACAAGATTCACTTTCAGGATATACAAGCTTACATGATACAGATTATATTTACATGAAATATTTTAGTAAAAAAAATATTTTGTTGACAGATTGTCAGAATCGTAAGAGCATCAAACAATATTCCTTGCAATATTTAGGTTACAATTCTTATAACTCTGAGTGCATAGGTTAGCTTTACTTTATGTCCTTCTAGGGTCAATGATATAAAGTAGAAATGAAGAACTAGGGTTAGTATTATTGACTGTTCTCTTCATCAAATTCCAAACTTCGTGCTGATGTAAGAAATTATTAGTTTAGATGAGGATAGAATTGCAGGAGTATCAGAAAAGATACCTTGCAGTATTTAGTCAAATTTCTTTTAGTTCTGAATTGAAATGTTCACCAGGGTTTACTCTAACTTTCATCTTTCTAATAGGAAAGGACAAAATTATTATGAGGGCTCACAGAAGAGAGGTAAATTAATAAGTCAGAGTAGTAATAGTCAGAATATCATGGGGTATTTACTTGTCAAGCATTGTAGGTGGGCAAAATGGTGCACTGATGCTTAAAATATTTTTGATATTTAGTTGTATTGCTTTATATTTTGAATTCACATTTCTCTAGGGTCAACTTTGATTTTTATCTTGTGAGACTGATAAAGTAACCACCAATAAAGTACTGTCGTTGATATTATCAACATGATATTCTCTCAAAATGTGTGGTTTAGTGCCCACAATGGATGTCAGAATTAGCAGAGTGTTGTACAGTCATTCACTTAACTTTCTAAGTTCAAATCTTATTGAGGTCAACTTCCAAGATCGATGAAGTAATTACTATTCTAGTTCTGGAATCAATAATTTTAACTACATTTTTCTTTCTATGTTTTTAGTCTTGTACTTGAAGATGGGATATGGCAAGACTTTGAAGTCCCACTCAAAACAATTTCATAATTTTCTATTCTTTTACATTGTCAGTGGGAATTCTGCCAGACTTGATTTGCATGTTACTTTTCTGGATCTGATAAGGTTACCTGCATGTTTGTTACAAGTGCTGTCAACAGTATCCTCACTCCAAATGTACAACCTTGTTCAGTCATTTTTAAAATTATTTATACTATTAATTTTTTATTGCCTTCAGAGCCCAGCTGATCAACAAAATTATTTAGACCTTTAAAAAAATTCCTTGTAGCATTTATTTTACTTCTTTTACATTTTATGTTCAAGTCCAGCTAAGATCCCTTTGCCTTTCATCCTTCGTATATATATATCCAGTTTCACAGCCTGCATGAATTCCCATGACTATCTGTAACCATCCAATGCATTATTATGAATTTGAATTGGAAGCTTGAGTCATAAGGAATCTTTCATTAGCTGCTTACACAACCATGGATGCCACCCCTATGAATGTATTGCAGTTATTTTCTTAATAGCGTTTGGTGATCCTCACTATTGCTCTGGGATTCCTTTGTTTAGTATCAATGTTAGAAGCACTGTTGACTCAAATGTGTTCTTTCACTGTTTCTTCACAATCCACTATGCTGTAGTCCCATGGCTTTGCCATATTTCTGGCAAAGTGGCTGAATAGATGCTATGCCTTGCCAAAATACAGCCTGTAATTATGTAGGGAATGGTCGTCACTCTATTAGGTATTATCACAATACTTGCATATCAATGTCAGGATGCCTAAGTGGTCTAAGGTGCCAGAATCAAGATGTAATTCCTTCATCCTTCTTTGGAACTGATATAATCAGCAGTAACTCTTTCCCCAATCTAAGGCATTGTGCCCATAAGAAATCAATATTTTATTACATCTAGAGAGCGGTAGATTGTCAGAATTGTTAGGCCATTGGGAAAATGACTTGCCATATTTGTTCCAGCTCTTTACGGGTGAAGTTCAAATCCAGTAACAATCAACCATACTTTTCATCCTTTCAAAGTCAACAAAATTATACCGTCACATAATGGGGTTGGTTTTGTTAACTAACCACACACCCAAATTTGTGATTCTAGAAACGATATTTTATTACATTCAGTTCATTTCTAATATTCATCACTTGTTATGTCATCATTCACTGGAAAAGTAAACTTTTAGTTCACCTCAGAATCTGTAGAAATTGATGATGGTTTGTGTCTGCAGCAATTAGCCTACAGAAGTTCAATTGCCAGGAGAAAAAGAGAAACTGTTCCTTTCAGAACTTCATCCTTTGTCTGACAGTGAGTTAGAGACTTTCATTACACATGTATATCATCATTATCATCATAATTGTCTAATAATGTACTTTGTGCCGATAGATTATCACACCACAAAAAAGATGCAAACACTTTAAAGTTTGGAGTTCATTCAGAAGTTACTTTGTTTCAATGATTATGTTACATTGGATTTTACATTAAGAACACACAGAGCCTCAATAAATACCAAAAGGTATCCCAACTAATGTTCTAACAATTCCATTAGGCATATGAGCCTAGTATTTTATATATTGACCCCATCAAACAAGGAACAAGCAAATAAAGAAAAAAATTGTTTAAAATATATTTCATTTAAAAAAGAGCATAGGTGGTATAAAAAAGTTCCTGGACCAGCTATTTTTACTAAAATATAACTTATTTACCTAAGTTGTAACATCATCTCCTTCAAAACAGTCCCCTTGAGCAGCAATACACCAGTCCCAGCATTCCTGCAACTTTTGGAATCCATCCTGGAAATTGCTTTCCATAAGCAAGTCAAGGACCTTCTGTGATTCACTTTTGATTTCGACAATGGTGTTAAAACAGTGACCTTTGAACTGCATTTTCATCTTGAGGAAGAGATGCAAGTCCATGGGTGCTAAATCTGGTGAATAGAGTGGGTGTGGAAGTGATACCATGTTGTTTTTGGAGAGAAACTCACAAGTGAGGAGAACTTGGTGACGGGGTGCATTGTCATTATGAAGGATCTAATTCTTCATACTCCACAGATCCAGTCACTTTTGCCAAATGTCCTCCATCAAACACTTCAAAATGTTGAAGCAGAACTTTCAATTGATGGTCTGGCCTTGAGGGACGAATTCTCAATGCATAATACCACAGTTGTCGGAAAAAACGATGAATGAGCTGCGGCTCTGTTGTGCCTTCTTTGATTGGGAAGATGAAGTGCTCTTCCATCATGATGACTGTTACTTCATCTCAGGGTCGTACCCATAGACCCAACTCTTGTCACCAGTGATGATCCTTGACATGAAGGATAGGTCATCAGTGGCACACTGATGAAAATCTTGACAAACTTCAATGCGATGTTCTTTCTGTTCAGTGGTCAGCAGACAGGGGACAAACTTGACAAAGTCATGCTGGATGTTCACCTCATGCCATGTCACTCAAAACATTGTGTACGATCCATTGCCTCATCACCATAAGCTTGCTGAAACATGCTCAAAGTCTTTGAAGCAGACTTTCAAAGTTAAGGCAAAATTTCATGTTCGCTCTTTGTTCCAAATTCCTGTTCATGATAAAATCACAGACTACAGCATAAAAGTGAGCACAAAACAAATTTCACAACTTGTGAAGTAAATATAGTGGTGTCAGTCAGCACATTGCCTCATGAAAGTCACTTCTAGCTCTCACTGTGTACATATCTGTGCTGCCATCTGTTGGCATGCTACAGAACTAGTCCAAGAACTTTCTGATCCCACCTCGTATACACTAATATTGGTTTCAAATTTTAACACAAGGCCAGCAATTTTGGGGTGGAGGTAAGTTGATTGCACCAACCCTAGTTCTCAACTGGTACTTATTTTACCAGCCCCAAAAGGAGGAAAGGCAAAGTTGACCTTGGCAGAATTTGAACTCAGAATGTAAAGACAGATGATGATTCTGCCAGCTTGCTGTGTTAACATATACACTAATATGCAATTGTTAGATGGGACTTATAAGCATACAGTTGTGTATTTCAGTAGCTTGAGGTTGTTTCCTATTTCCCAAAATACTGGTCAATAATTTTTTTATACCGATTCAAATGTAGATTGTTACCAGGAATATCATTGTTTTAACCAGAGTTCTTATAGTAGGTTAATTTATAAAATATGGCTGGGGGTAGAGTTTCTGATTGAGTTTCCATCAAAATAAAAAGAGAATAATAATTTTTGCAGTCCTTCTTCATTGTGTTTTGTGAACTTCAAGTATTCGTTTCAATTGTATCATCATAGTTATTGTTGTCATCTTTGTTTTTCATCACAGCTGCCATCGTCATCATGTTTATTATCATTCCTGTTGTCATCATCATCATTCTCAGCAGCAGCAGCAGTAACACTACACCAAAAAACACCACCAACCCTACCATCACTACCATGTTTGGAAATCTTTGTGTCCTGGATAGGAGTAATCAGACCAATGCAAAGAGCTTCTTTAGATATTGAAGAGATAATCAATCCTACTTCATACTAATCATTCCACTGAATGAAAATTTTAAATAAATATGTTTTGCTAAAGGCAAACAAACCTGTAGTAGTAGTAGTAGTAGTAGTAGTAGCAGTAGTAGCAGCAGCCGCAATGATTTCTTGTTTAAACTGCAAATGCAATGAAGACAATACAAACATTACAAGTAAATTTCATTAAACAAATATGAATATAAAATAGGATATAATGCGTTTATATCAACACAAATGATTTGACACATGTTTATTTATTCTGATACGGGGTTGGTTAGCTGGGAAAGCACCTCTATTCATCTGTCAAATCTGCTCTCATTCCCATGCGAACAAGTAGTTATTGATAAAACCTCAACAATTTGTCTTTAGACTCTGTTACAGGTATCTTCTGTCACCCACTCAATTCAAGTTTCACTCAACAGGTGTAGCACAATACATGATTACCAGAACAAATGTGTCCTGATTATATTTTCAATACTAAAAAATCATTGCAACTTACTATATCAAACTTCTTAGATAGAATTCTTATGATCTCCAGTGTGTTGAATTGGTAGAGTACTTAAACTGTAGAGAAACATACCTTGCAGCATTTGCTCTGGCTGTCTATTCTGAGTTCAGATCCTACCAAGACCAAATTTCTTTTCATCATTTTGAGTAAAATCAAGTAAGTGTCCAGATTGATGAATTGGTAGATGGAAGGCATTGCGTTTTGAGTTATTGGGTTAAAATTCAGTGACTTAAGCTATCGTCTAGTTTGAAGCCACCACTTGGACCTTGGATGCTTTTAGCAGAATATAGTCGATTGTCAGTTTTGGACCATGTCTCTATTTTGAGGGTAAACTCTTTCCTTCTTCACAAAAGATTCAGAATTCCTATCCACTAATAAAATGTTCACGCACACTGCCTTTCATTCTTTGACTAAGTGCTAAAAGAAGTCAAGTTTGACTTCGGGCAAAAAAAAAAAAAAAACAACAAAAAACCCCTCAATACTACTATTACCTCCTCTTCTTTGCTGTAGTTGCTTTCCCTAAAACTATGGCTAATACTGAGTATATCCTTACGTAACAAATATTATATTCTAATAAGCCATCTGGATCCATTTATCAGCACAAGTATATTTGAGTAGTTCAGAAGTTCACTTTGCAATTGTCTTCATAGTTCTGGGTTTGATCCCTTCTGCATCCTTGTAAACAAATGTCTTGTTCTTGAGCCTCATTTTGTCCAATATTTTGTGACTGCAATTTGAAAGATGAAAAGTATTATATATAAACAAACAATTCTTCCTGAATTTCATGGTTCAAAACTAAAAGAAAGAGAAAAAACTATAATAATGATAAATGCCCTGATGCAGTACCAAGCAGTGGCTCTCATGGCTTCTGATCTTAACTGATTGGAAGTGTTATCATGCACATGTTTTGTTTTAGTGTAAAAGATGGGCTACAGCAAATATTCTGCTCAATACCACAGATTTGCTTGTCAGTTGTTTGACCTTAACCAGTTGAGCATGTCCCTTGGCAGCTGACGATATGTGCATCACTGATCACAAGCAGAAGTAGTGGAAGAGCATCATAGCCATGTGCTGAGAGGAATTCTTGAGGGCATGAATAATTCACTTCTAGAAACATGGGAGTTTCTTTCAACCTTCTTAAACAACTTATTCAGGGACCTTTTGAGTGGGATGGGCTACTCATCCAAAAGAGAATTCTAACTGGGCCCCACCTGCAAGGCCATGCCCTGTTTATCTTGATATGAGATGATCATGCCATGCACATATGGTTGTGATGCATGTGCTGCTCTCTCACTCAATAATAATAATAATAATAATAATAATAATAATAATAATAAGAAGAAGAAGAAGAAGAAGAAGAAGAAGAGGAGGGGAGGAGGGGAGGAGGAGGGAGAGAAGAAGAAGAAGAAGAAGAAAACACATTACTTGGCTGGTACTTTATCACCCCAAAATAAATGATGTCAACCTCAGTGGGATACAAGTGAACATCACAAGGCAATTTTTGTCTGATGCTTTACCAATTCTGTCAAGCTATCATTCTCTAAGATGCACACATAAGGCCAACTTCTTAAGGTGGGGTAGAGTGGGCTGTCATAAAAATAATGACAATAATCTTATCCTTACAAACAAAATATAGCACTAATAACATGTAACACATTGGAGACAATTACTATGAAAGAATGAAATTACACTATCCTACGATGCACTGTACTGGTATTGATTTTGTGGTAACAGCACATCGTAAGAATAAGACTGCAAGTAATAATAACAGTTTTTACTCAGATATTGAACATTTACATTTTTTTTATACTGCATATAATAACACCATCAGTATGTCTAATTATTCTTAGATTTTAAAGGTCAGACCGATTAATTCCCTTTATTAATATTCTCATTCTCATGTGGCATCAAATTCCACCACATAATTATTTAATTGATTTAAATTTTCTTATAATTTTCTTCTCTCTGCTAAATTTTTCCAATTTTGCAGATAATTTCTCTTCTACTTTCTTCCACAGATTTCAAGTGAATTTGTTGATTGTTCTCTGCTGAATATCAAAGAACAATATTTCCTTTCCTTTTTGCTTTTTGTCTTTTTTGAAAAATATAAAAATATGTGACAGAAAGAAAGCAGCGGAGAAAGAAAGATAAAGAGAAAATTTTTTTACAGAAGAGCAAAGTTCTTAGAGTGAATATAGCTATTATCGATGGTGACATGTTACATGTATAAGGCTAGTTTAGAATCTTCTAATTAAAATCTATACTACTACAATAATTAAACTTTAACAATCACAAATTTGAATTTTCCAGCCCTTTACATTTCAAGTTCAAATCCCACCACAGTCAATTTTGCTTTCCATTCTTCCACAATCAGCAAAATAAAATGCCAGTCAAATATTAAAGCCAGTTTAACTGGATTACACTTTCCCTCCAATTTCTGGTCCTATACCTATATTATAAACATTATTATTATTATCGATTTCAAATTTTGGCACAAAGCCATCAAGTCTGTGGGAGAGGGTAAGTAGATTACATCGACCCCAGTGTTTAACTGGTACTTATTTTATCAACACCAAAAGGATGAAAGGCAAAGTCAACCCAAGTGGCATTTGAACCCAGAATGTAAAGACAGATGAATCACCACTCGGCATTTTGCCTGGCATGCTAACGATTCTGCCAGCTTGTTACCTGAGACATTATTATTATTAATTGGCAGAATTATTAGTATGTCAAACAAAATACTTTGCAATATTTCATTACATTTTGAGTTCAGATCCCATCACTGTCAAACTTTACTTTTCGACCTTTCAGGATTAATTAAATGAAATACCAGTTAAGTAAATCGTATCAACTAGCCCCTTCTCCCAAATTTCAAGCTTTGTGCCTATATTAGAAAGATTTATAATTATCATTGTTCTTGTTTAGCATAGGGCCTTTCCTGGGAGATATAGAGAGGTAACAAATGTCAGCTGTTCACCATCAGTGGACTAAAGTAACACTTCATTCAGATTTTGAGAACTTTGCAGAAGATTCTTGCATTTCTAAGCAATGCTATTTTTCTGTAGATTCTCTATTTTCACATTTATTTCTATCATTTCAATCCATTTTGTGAACTTGGTACTTATAATTCCCATGGCCTCAACAGCAACAGATTCGATGCTCACCTTCTTAATATCTTCTTTTATATCCCACTTCAAATTATATCTGACCAGTTTCTCTTTTTCTCTTTCTAATACCTTGTCATCACCAAGGCTTGCAATATCTATTATTAAACAGGTTTTTGCATCTTTATTTACAGCTACTATATCTGGCTTTGATGTTCAATTTCATGATCCCATTGAATCGTTATATCCCTTAGTATCTCTACCTGGTCATTCTCAATTGGCCACACAACATCTTTGTTCTGTCCAGTCCATACTTGCCACACACTTTCCTATGAAATATTCTCGTTACATTATCACGTCTTCTTTGTATTCATTTTGGGACAGCTTTTTACTTTCATCCACAATATGCTATACTGTATCATTTTTATGACTTATCACTTTCTGCTGTAAGAAGACACGGGACAACAAATTGCTAGAGTAGTGTTTATTTTTGTCCTTTTACATTCTTAGTTCAAATACTATTTCACTTTTCATTCTTTCAGGTTCTCTCAGACAATACCAGACAAGTATTAGAAGTAATTTAGTCAATTGTTCTTTCTCCTAATGTTTGTATCCAAGCGAATGTTGGAAACAATGATTATTATGGTTGAAGGTAGTATGTAAAATATCTCATTTATGGAAAGCATTCATTTCAAATCTTTAATTATGCTGAGGGTAAAAATGTCTCATTAAAACAATAAGAATAAAATAATACATTTTGTTGAACTCACTACTTCAATGAACCGTGTGTGTGTGTGTGTGTGTGCGCGTGTGTGTGAGAGAGAGAGAGACCGAGAGAGAGACTGAGAGAGAGAGAGAGAGAAAGAGAGAGTGAGGGTAAACAACTGTAATTGGTGTTCGTCGACTTAGAGAAAAACTTCAAGAGGTTCCTTCAACCTTTGGCCTGGAGGTCAATGCAGAAGCTAACAATAGATGAATGGTCTGTGAAAGTTTTACAAGCTACACAAAGAGTTGCTGTCATTAAAGTGAGAGCTAGCAATGAGTACAGCAATGAATTTAGAATATATGTAGGAGTTTACAAAGACTCAGTTCTCAATCCTCTACCAAGTCATCATATTCCTCCAGACTGAAACAGAGGAGAGTAAGCAGAAAAACAGACAAGACACTACTCCTTTCGGTAAAATGACTCTACTCAATAAGAAGAAAAGGTGTGTAGATAGATACAAGTTACTTGGTGCAAACAATGTCTACACAAGATGTGCAGTGGAATCATAGGAAGATTAACAGAGAAAGCAGACTTTGTATGTGGCAGATGTGCAGGAATGATAAATACTAAAAAACACATAGGAAATAGACTTTCTTGCATGTTCAGGAAAATAACTTCAGGTTGTAGAAATGTTTTATTACATAAGTAATCTAATTAGTAGTAGAGATGGATGTTCTGAAAGTAAGATGCTAAAATAAGAACTGACTGAAAAGATTTCAGAGAACAATTACTCTTGATGATAAAAGCAGAAGGAAAGGTAGATTGTATGATCAGGGCTGGATTAAGACCCATCGAGACCCTAAGCCCTTAAAAGATTTTGGTACCCCCATAAAAGATTATGTAATTCAAAATATAAACCTTAGCAAACCATAAAATAATTTTTTATTTTTCAAAACAAAACAAAACAGTAAGAGAGAAAATAATGTTTATTTTTGTATACTTCCACTTCATTTATATTTGAAAAGTTATCTCCTACTTTTTGAATTGCAAAGATCCTCAAAATTAATCTTAGGTAACACATCAGATCCTCAAAATTAATCTTAGGTAATACATCTGCATCTATATTTAGTAGAGATAAAGGCATCCCGAATATTATTTTAGCAAGTTTAAAATGATTTCTGTGCCATAAACCATTTACCATTACTGTGGTGCTCCCTCCTTCCCTTGATGCCCTAAGCACATGCTTATTTTACTTAATGGTTAATCCAGTCACGCTTGTGTACCAACAACAGACAGAATACATGTGAAAACATGAAAGAAACTAAGCTAGCATCCTCTGGATTTGCATTATTTGCATTATCAGTAGACATGTACAGCAAAGTGCAAATGTGTTAAGAGAAGAATTAGGCATAAGAGGAATTGGATGTAGGGTGCAAAAGGAAGACTGTGCTAGTATGGTCATGTGATGTATATGAATGAAAAAGCTGCATAAAGAGATTCTGATTTCTAAATGTTTATAAAACCTGTGGGAGAGGGAGACTCAGGGAGAAGCAGGACAAAGTAGTGAAGACTAACCTCAGAATGTTAAGTCTTGTGAAAATGATAAAGTTCTGAGATCATTGACGATTCACTGTGCTTGAGAAGATCCATGCATCACAGCAAAAGTGAGGTCCCATATGCATTATGCTTATATTTATATATACTGAGCCCTGACCCTCTACCCAGTCTGTCCCTATCAAGCCTTCTTCACTTCTCATATTCTTAACATCCAGCCCTCCATCATGCTTCTAATAATAGCACTATTTAGCTCCTGTATTTATTTACAAGCAAAGCTACACTTACTTCATTCACTTCTGTGCTACTAGTAATCCCTCTTCCTTGGAACCACTTCCTTTTCACGTCAGCCCTTCATTCTTCATTATCATCCCTTCCCACTTTATTTTCTACTGATCACCTTCTTCGTGCCACCAGTTATCACTCTCTTTCCCCTGAGCTACATTTTATGACTTCCATAGCTCATCCATAACACCCTATCATATCAGCTCTCATTCTCAATACCTTCTCTTCTTGATGATTGGTAGCCCACCATCACCTTTGTCTGCCACCCTCTATATCCAACTCTACACAGCTCCGACCTTCATCCTGTTACTATACATCCCCACCCACTCACAGCATATCTCCTTCCTATTTTCTGATCTATCTACAGTTCTCTTATACTGCTCCTTTCTACCCATTTTGTACTGTTACCTACCACTTCCTCCTTTCCTGAATCTCTCCCATTTGCTTTCATCTACCCCAACCATACACACACTCTTCTTCACCATCCACTACACTCACCTCTACCCCATTTCTAACCACCTGACACTCTTTTTACACACTCTTATGAACTTTACCATCCATCCTACACAATCCTCTATCTGTATTCTCTCTTAAGCTCACCATTTTGTACCTTGGGTGTGTACTCAGGTACCTTTCCACTTGCATCTTTATTTCTCTTTCCAGTTACTCCTAGCCATCCTTATATAATGCAGGGTCACTCTGAATCTTCTCTTCTGAAAGACACCTGCTGCTCTACATCACTTCTTTCTCAATTACATCTCTAATCAGTCAATGGAGCTTTCTTTTTTATATACAACTTACTCTGCAACTTCACTCATAATTAGTGTTATGAGAAAACCACACTATAATGTGGTTGGTATCAAGACAGGCATTCAGAGATAGAAATCATGCCAAAACAGACATTGGCAATTTATGCAGTCTTGCAGCTCATTGGATCCAGTGGAACTGCCCAACCCACACCAGTAAAGCAGACTTTAAATAACTATGATGAAGATGATGATGGTAGTGGCAGTATATATATATATATATATATATATATATATATATATATATATCGAAATATGAGAGTAGAAAAACAGCAAACAACTGATGAAGGGCCGTTCTTTATGCTGTTTGCCTTGTTTTCCATTTGTGTCTTTTGTTGTTCAAAAAAATAGTTCATATTCCATGTACTTGTACT
>NC_068998.1:34497708-34503432 GCF_001194135.2 Octopus bimaculoides
ATATATATATATATATATATATATATATATATATATATATATATATATACATACATACATGCACTAGTTTCAAGAATTTGTCAGAAAAACATCTGTCCATGGACACACAGACTTACTTATGAGTACACCAAGGTCAACTTTGCCTTTCATCCTTTCAAGTCGATAAATTAAATACCAGTTGCATACTGGGGTTGATCTAATCGACTGGTCCCCTCCCCCTATGGTAACTGAAATTATTACATGCTGATGATTGTGAAAAGGCCAGCATCCTACGGATATCAAGTGGTTAAATAAATATATTCACCTCTTATGATCTCTCTCTCTATATATATATATGTATATACATCCCAATGTACATTATCAATCAAAAGTCTATACTACACAGAAGATATCTAGTCTGTTTTTTTTAGCTTTTCTAAAACAATATTTTTGTTGAAATTAAACAATTTGTTGTATTCAACCTTTTTAAAAATCGATGTCATTCCTCTATCCATAGACAAAATATAGTAATAAATTCTAGTATGATTATCTTGAACATTCTTTGAATCCTTCACATACCATTAGCAAACTTTTCTGAGTGTATGAACTCCAAATTTCTCATATTCTTCCTGAATTGCTGTAATTAAAGATAACTTGGTTTTAAAAATTTCTTAAAATTCAGCTCTGACTTAATGATCAATCATAAATATTTAGTAGGTTCATGTCTGGAGTCTGTCCATATAAATGAAATTATCAATTTCATGATTTTGAAGAAATTATTTCTCTTACTCAGCAGAATGAACAAGAGTATTGTCCTGTTGTTATATGGCCTGTCTGGAAGGTTTGAATTGGTGAATAAAATGAAGAGGCTACTCTTGTAGAATATCTTTTTTTGTAAATAATGCATAGTGACACTTTCATCCCCAGTGTCAGTGAACCAATACTTTTACTGATGAATTACTTCTATACCATTTTAGCAACAGCCCTGACTCTTATCAGTCATAGGCAATCATCTCTACACAGTTTCTTTGATTTTCTCAGACTTACTTAAAGTTCACTTGGGTGTTTGATCCATTTCAGAAAATGGTATTTGGAAGAAACTGAGGTCCTTTCAGTATGATATTCTTTGTCAACAATTCTAAAAGACCAAAGTTTTCAAGCAAAAGCTTTAAGACAATTTCGAAATCATTTCAGAGATCTAATTGTGTTTCTGGAGGGAAATATTTTGCTATTAAGAAGTGATATTGTTCTGCTTTTGTACTCGAGGCTAATTTTTGTGAGTGTTCTCTTATCTCTATTTTCCTGGAAGCTTATCTAATTCTCTTTGCCCCTTTTAATACTTCTATTAAAGAAGTACTTTCTTCATAATGTGAACAAATCCTTTATAAGTTTAAAAAGTTTGCTTTTTAGTGACAGTTATCAAATGAACATGGAGGCACAATGGCCCAGTGGTTAGGGCAGCAGACTCGCGGTCATAGGATCGCGGTTTCGATTTCCAGACCGGGCGTTGTGAGTGTTTATTGAGCGAAAACACCTAAAGCTCCACGAGGCTCCAGCAGGGGATGGTGGCAAACTCTGCTGTACTCTTTCTTCCTGTTTCTGTTGTGCCTGTAATTCAAAGGGTCAGCCTTGTCACACTGTGTCACGCTGAATATGTCCCCGAGAACTATGTTAAGGGTACACGTGTCTGTGGAGTGCTCAGCCACTTGCATGTTAATTTCATGAGCAGGCTGTTCCGTTGATCGGATCAACTGGAACCCTCAACGTCGTAAGCGACGGAGTACCAACAACAACATCAAATGAACACTAACTCTGATTCCTTAGAGTCTACAAGAATAGTTTCCTTGTCATTCAACAGTGGTCTCTTGCCCATGAGAATTTTGTCCAAATCAAAGTTGATGCTCTTGACATAAGCATTACTTTCACTCTGGTATATTATGGGAAGGTATAGCTAAGTTGCCTACATAAATTCTATAGCAATCTCATCTCTTGAAGTGGAAGCTTCATGTCAGAATGTATTATTGCATGGCTTTTTGTAAACTCATCCATCCATGATGTGGTGATTGTCTCAACTCTTCTTCCATATTTTAATGACTCACTTTCTGTCGCTTTTTTCCTCTGTAGAAGCTACAATTACTCACTACTCCCTAACTTTCCACACACATTAATGTTATTTTAGTTCAGCCTCAACAGTTCACCCCTAAGCCTGCTTTGTACAAAGACCTTACAAATCCTTCAATTAATGTATAACAAACTTGTTTTTTTGTTTGTATTTTTCCGCAATCACAAAGTCACTATCCTGGCACACATTAGAGTAACAGTTTTGTACCCCAGTCATGATCATTATTGTGTCTCTAAGTATGATTGGTAAGAGAAAAACATCACATAAATAACATTTGTCACTTACATTATCTGTTGTCTGCTGGAGGACGGTAGGGGTTTGCTCCCCTGCTGGCAAAATATATGTACAGAGTGCAGGCTGCACCTACAACCAGCCAGTGGAAGATCTGCCTGGGGTTAATCTAGTAGTAACAGCTATATTGATGTGGCAAATAACTTTACTTGTTAGTATAGTTACCACTCTCTTCTCTTATTGAGATTTTACAACTAGCTACTTTGCTCATGTGTGTGTGTGTGTGTGTGTGTGTGTGTGCATGTATTTATGTGTGTGTGTCTTTGTGTCTGTGTTTGTCCCCCCACCATTGCTTGACAACCAATGTTGGTGCGTTTCATCTCTGTAACTAATAGTTCAGCAAAAAAAACCCGAAAGAATAAGTACTAGACTTACAAAGAATAAGTGCTGGGGATGATCTGTTCAACTAAAACCATTCAAGGCAGTGCTCCAGCATGGCTGCAATCAAATAAATGAGACAAGTAAAAGAATAAGAGAATATATACTTATCAGCATCATCATCATCATTTAACATCCGCCTTCCATGCTAGCATGGGTTGGACGATTTGACTGAGGACTGGTGAAACCAGATGGCTGCACCAGGCTCCAATCTGATCTGGCAGAGTTTCTACAGCTGGATGCCCTTCCTAACGTCAACCACTCTAAGAGTATAGTGGGTGCTTTTACGTGCCACTGGCACAAGGGCCAGTCAGGCGGTACTGGCAACGGCCATGCTCAAAATGGTGTTTTTTACGTGCCACCTGCACAAGAGCCAGGCCAGTGGCACTGGCAATGACCTCGCTTGAATGTTATATATATATATGGTTAGATACCTATATTTGTTTATTTTTTATCCACGCCTATGTATATTTCCATGTATACAAATATGCAAATAGTTGGGCATAGTCTTTCAGTTTACAATAAGAGCTATTGTTATTTTGGAGAAATTTGACCTCTGAGCTAGAACTCAATTTAATCTCTCTGTCAGTATTAATTAAGTCCTGTTATTGAAACCAGTATAAAGTTCTTCCCTAATAATTTAATTTTCTTCAAATAATTTCATTTAAATCCATTGTCAATGCAAACGTGAGTAGAATAAAGGATTGTACCAAGTCTTTCATGCATACACACATCTTAAGAATAACTTTCTGTTACAATCTTCCATCCTAAAGTTCACTGGCACTTATCAGTCATTTCAGTCACCAATTCTAAGATAAACACACTTTTCTATACACAGTAAGCAATTTATTCTGTCCTACAGTTGGGATCAACCCAGAATTAAATTAGACTGTCAAGTTTGGATAGAATCTACCCATCTATATCAGATAATATTTGCATTATGTAAAGTATATATTTTAATGTAATTTACAACCCTAAGAGTGTGTATGTGTGTGTGTGTGCATGTGTGTGTGTATGGGTGTGTGAGTGTGTGTGTGTGTGTGTGTGTGTGTGTGTGTGTGTGTGTGTGTGTGTGTGTGTGTGTGCGTGCGTGCTCTCATGCATGTGTGTGTATATCTGTTCCAGCTTTTGTGTATTATTATTTCGAATCCTGCTTTCTCATTGAAAAGTGGTAACACATCTGATGGAAGCTGTGACTGCTAGCATCAATTTCAAAAACCAGTAGAAGCAGTTTCCTTTAATTGATTGGAAGCTCAACTGTTACAACGCATAACTGCATCAAGAAAGGCCGTTTCTATAAATTGCAGAGGGAACATGTGGATGGGGTAGACCCAGGAAGATGCGGGACAAAGTGATGAGAAAGGAGCTTCAGAATTTTAGCTTCGCAGAGGATATGACAAGGTACTCAGACTTCTGGTGGTTTGCTGTGCTTGAAAAGACATGCTAAGCTAAGCAAAATCATGGCCATCCATGAATACAAGCATGTCCTCTACATCTGTATCTCAGCCAAGAGGTCCTAGTCTTGTGGACTCATGGGTGCAGGTGTCAGTGCCAGTGCTACATAGGAGCACTTGTGCTGGTGCCACATAAAAGTGCCCATGCTGGAGTTATGTAAAAGCATCCAGGCTGGTGCCACATTAAAAGCATTCAATACATTCTGTAAAGTGGTTGGCGTTAGGAAGGGCATCCAGCTGTAGAAACCATGCCAAACAGACAAATGGAGCATGGGAGCTCTCCAGTTGGCCAGTTCCTGTCTAATCATCCAATCCATGCCAGCATGGAAAACAGACATTAGACGATGACGATGTTACTGTCACACCCCGTCACTTGTGTACAATATTTGTGTATCATACATGTATGCACTGGTGGTCAAAAGTCTGAAAACACTGATAAAAATAAAGTTTTATACTGCAATTGATAATGTAGATGATAAATAAAGAATGTATTTTATGATAATATTCACAGATAACATGCAAATATTAATGTTATACTACTTACAATAAATAATCCCACCAAACTTAGAAGCTGAGTTGTAATAGCCAGGTATTGAATTTGGTTGTCAGAGGTTGTTTGAGAAGCATTTCTTTGTTGTGGGTGCTCATCTCCCCTATATCTTCTCAGCTTATCTACATTAGGACGATTACCAGCCACAACTGTGAGATGGAGGTTTATTAAATGTTCCCATACCTTGTCACCACCATCAAGGACAACCTCTTTCAAGATTTTGATATTAACAGACATTTTAAAAGAACATATTCCACAATAGCCAGATTGGTAATACAAGTCTGGAAAGCACTGAGCTAATGTTGCACACTAAGGTTGCATTCTGCAATGCTGATGTCTTCACTACACTGCTTTATGGCAGTGAGAGCTGGAGCTTCTACTCCAGGCAAGAGCAGAATCTCAACACTTTCCACTATCACAGCCTGAGATAAATCCTGGACATCAAGTGGACTTAATTATCAACAATGAGATCCTGGTTCTTGCACAGACACTCATTTTCTTCTTCCAAATGCAACAATGATGCTTCTTCTGTCTGGGCTGTTTACACTACATGGCAGATAGGAGGATCCTAAGACACATGCCATATGGAGAACTGGCCTCCAGCAGGGGTGACTCCTTTTTTGTTTCAAGGAAGTCTGCAAGAGGTCTCTTTGCATAAACACTGAAAGATGAGAGGACAGGAACTTGACAATGCAGGGTTTGAAATGATGAATGGAGAGGCAGATTGTACCTTTGGATTCAGGTATTGCAGCCAGGACTGTCACTCACATGTGCATCTCTGTAGTTCACAGCAGACTATTTGCTGCCAAGAACACCAAAGTAGGACTTTCTTGTAAGATTAAACATATTCCTCTCTCTCTCTCTCTCTCCCTTCTTCTCTCTCTCCCTTCTTCTCTCTCTCCCCCTTCCTCTCTCTCTCTCTATCTCTTTATATATATATATATATATAT
>NC_068998.1:34503617-34506784 GCF_001194135.2 Octopus bimaculoides
GTGTGTGTGTGTGTGTGCATGCGTGTGTGTGTGTGTGTGCATGCGTGTGTGTGTGTAAAATGGATGAAAATACATAGCAGAATTAAAAGAACTGTGATCTTATTTTAGAAAAATTAAAAGATTAAGTACAAGTGTAATATTTAATTTAGATATATCAAATATTCTTAACCTACATTTTGACTGCTATCATCTATTCAAATTAACTTATCAAAGGAAAACACTGTTGTGACTACAGTATTTGAAGTATATAGTGTTGAAATTGTTGCAGCTACACAGAGAACTAAGGTATCAGGTTTGAAGACAAAAAATGTTCACTAAAAAAAATAAGTATATGATTTTTAAACAGTTTAAGTGATAGGTTAAGCTTTTTAAACAATATAGTGCCGTAGAAAGATTGATAGGCAGATATAGTAATGAGAAGCAGATATTTAGACAGGTCGAGGTGAGAGTATTATGAGCAGAAGAATGAGGTAGTCAGGATACAAGTTAAAGAGTAGTTAGTTGAACTTAAGTTCCAAGCAGGTCGTAAATTACTTTGGCCTTTTATGTAGATTATTAAGAAAAACTGAATAGTTTTTATAAGTTACATGAAGGCACATATGTATACATATATGCACACAGATGTGCTTCATCACCATACAGGCGCAGGTGTGGCTGCCATGGGTTGGACAGGAGGCTGCACTAGGCTCCAATCTGATTTGGCAAGGTTTCTACAGCTGGATGCTCTTCCTGGTGCCAACCACTCCGAGAATGTAGTGGGTGCTTTTTACATGCCACCAGCATGAGGGCCAGTCAAGCAGCACTGGCATCGGTTTCGCTTGAATGGGGCTTTTTACGTGACATCAGCACGAGTGCCAGTGAAGCGGCACTGGCATCGGCCACACTGGAATGGTGCATTTTACATGCCATCAGAACAGGGGTGCTTTTTTATCATCATCATCATCATCATCATTTAATGTCCGTTGTCCATGCTAGCATGGGTTGGACAGTTTGACCAAGGTTGGTAAGCTGAGGGGCTGTACCAGATCCCAGTCTCATTTGGCATGGTTTATATATATATATATATATATATATATATATATATATCATCATCATCATCATCATCATCATCATCATCAGCATTTAAAGTCCACTTTCCATGCTAGCGTGGGTTTGACGATTTGCAACCAGTTGGCTGCACTAGGCTCCAATCTGATTTGGCAGAGTTTCTACAGCTGGATGCCCTTCCTAACGCCAACCACTCTGAGAGTGTAGTGGGTGCTTTTACGTGCTACTGGCACGAAGGCCAGTCAGGCGGTAATGGCAACAGCCACACTCAAAATGGTGTATTTTACATGCCACCTGCACAAGAGCCAGTCCAGCAGCACTGGCAGCGATCTCGCTCGAATGTCTTTACACGTGCCATCAGCACAAGTGCCAGGAAGGCGACGCTGGGCACAGGTGCCATCACGATTTCACTTTCACTTGCCCCAACAGGTCTTTGCAAGCCGAGTTCCATGTCCAATGAAGGAGACGATGTTGGCATGGGTGCCAGTCGTCGAATTTAGTTCGATTTCGATTTCACTTGCCTCAACATGTCTTCACAAGCAGAGTTTAGTGTCCAATGAAGGAAAGGTACGCATAAGTGGGATGGCTACACCCCTGGCAGAGGCCTTGGATTTAGGTCTCACTTGGCTTGCCGGGTCTTCTCACGCACACCATTTTCCAAAGGTCTCGGTCAGAAGTCATTGCCTCAGTAAGGCCCAATGTTCGAATTTATATATATATATATATGTGTGTGTGTGTGTGTGTGTATTTTTATGCCTGTGTTTGTCTCCCCACCATCGCCTGACAACCACTGTTGGTGTGTTTACATCCCTGTAACCTAGTAGTTCAGCAAAAGAGACAGCCAGAATAAGTACTAGGCTGACAAAAGTTAGTCCTGGGGTCGATTTCTCCAACTACAAAAATATCTTTTAAGGTGGTGCTTCAGTGTGGCAGCAGCCAAATGACAGAAACAAGGAAAAGTAAAGTAAAAGAATAGAACATCTGAAAATGTTGAGACATTTTAAGCTGCAAATGTTTTACTGATTCCATGCATTCTCTTCTGTATTCAGATCAGGGATGATCTGTGCCACGACCCATTTGAGCAGTAGCATAAGCTTTAAGTCAAGTGTCATACATTTTGCAGAGTGCAGTATGTGTCATCCAGTTGGAGTGTGATGCAGTATTGGATGATCATATGAGCTGACAGTTTCTTATTCAAAATATCCAAGTGGGGTTTAGAATTTATCATTTTTACCTTGAGGCATTCTGTAAAATCCAGCTGTCCCTTTTGCTGGAATTTCATCAATTCATAATGAATAGGCGTTGCTTGAATCTTGCAAATGAGTACCTGATTTTGTAGGTGGAGTTTGATAGACAATGATGGAAAGGCGTATTAGATGTAAATTGCTTAACAGATGTTTTATTGCTAAACATGATCAGTCAGTCCTCTGTAATTCAATTTTTATGTGAAATGGCATAAAATTCTTGATATAATAGTGTTTTTTTCATTCAATGTCATGCAAGTAGATGGCAGTCTTCCAGTGATCAATGACCTTCTGTCATATTGCTGCATTTTACTTCACTGGCAAATGGACTGCTAAAATACTGCTAGATGAGAAAGGGGATAGAAACCAAGGGCAATGAATCATTTCATTGGTCTGCAAACTAACGACACAATGTCAGCCTGAGCTGTCAAATGAATTGTATCTACCTACCAGACGAAGTTGTAACAAACCTTTCGGGACAGCACTATCAGAAATTGTAGCAGAACATGTGTCCATGGCCATGTAAAGTAAAACTTTTAGTCCTTTTTCCTATTCAGATGACAATTCTATAGATTTATATGAAATAAGTTGCTTTCAATGTTAGCTACATGATAAAATTCTAAAATAACATTTCATCAGTCCTCTATTATTAATACTCAGTATAAATTAATTAACTTTGTTATTTGCAAATACATTTTACAAGATAATTAGGTTTTATCTTTATATCAAAATATATTTGGAAAAAGAGTAAATGTCATCTCTATATACTAACTCTCGACTAGAAATTTATGCTTATATGTGTGTGCTTGCGTGTCTGAAGCATACATATATATATCAACTGCTATCACTCTCTCTCTCTCTCTCTCTCTCTCTCTC
>NC_068998.1:34507481-34511622 GCF_001194135.2 Octopus bimaculoides
ATATATATATATATATATATATATAGAGAGAGAGAGAGAGAGAGAGAGAGAGAAAGAGTTTCATACACACACACACATATATATATACAAGGTGCGATGAATAAATTGTCTAAATTACGCAAAAATGAAAATAACACTGACGTCTCATTTTAAAATATATATTTACCAAAATTACATTAAAATATTTTGAAATACTAAAGAGTAAATTTATTCAATAAAATTGCCATTGGCCTCAACCATGGCAACCAGATGACTTTGGAATCATCTGCAACTCTTCTGGACAATCTCCTTGTTTGAGTTTGTGAATGCTGCCTTAATCCTTGCCTTCAGTTCATCTTTGGTGTCACAAGGAGTTTTGTTGGTCTCTTGCTCAACTGTGCCTCACATATAATAATCAAGGGGCTTGCAGTCTGGGGAGTTAGGTAGTCAGATGTGGTTACAGAAATTGTCTGACAGCCATGACTGGGTTCTCCTGCTTGTGTAGCATGGTGCAGAGTCTTGTTGCCTGGCATAAGGTCTTCCATCAGCCAACCTCTTGACCCAGGGCAGCACTACCTCCTCCCAGCACGTGATGTATGCCTCTGTGTTGAGTCTGAGGAGGTGTGAGAAGATGAATGGAGGCATAACGTCATCATCAATAGTGATCACTCCAAACTCCATGATGTTGACTGGATGTTTGATTTTTATCACTCTTGGTACATGTTCATATTGGTACATGTTTGTATTGAAACTTCCAACGCTTTGTAATGGAGCTTCTGGCACGAATGCCAAGCAGTACAGCATGTCATTTCCAAATTTCTGGCAGAGTGAATTGCATCATGGTGCTGTTTTTCTCACAGACAGTGTCCAACTGACCTTACTATACTGTGTAGTTGACAAAATCAAAAACAAACAATATGCATGTGTGAAATTAGAAATATAAAATGGTGACAATTTACCCACCCACCCTGTATATATATATATATACGAAGCATGACCTTTGAACATTGGGCCTCACATAGGCAATGACAGGAGATCGAGACCTTTGGAGATATGCTGTGATAGAGAAGATCCAGCAACTAAAATGAAATTGCAGGCATGGCTGATGCCAGTGTTGCATGTCTGGCCGATTTAAAAGTACCCTTGATGCATCAGGTGATATGATACGCTTGAGAAGACCTGTTGAGTCAAGTAAAACCCAAATCATAGATGTGGCCAGTGCTCCCTGACTGGCTCCCCTGGCAGTGGCACATAAAATGCACCATCCGAACATGGTCAATGCCAGTGCTTGATAAAGGACCTGATACACCCGTTACGTGGTAGCAGGGCATGCAAGAAATAGCAGCCAAATCTCTCCATTTTTTGGGAAAAGGGGCTGTTTTAGGCATGATCTCGACGTCACATTCGTTGAAAACATGTGAAATAAAATGGAAAAAAATGAAAAACCCACGAAACAAAACTATATTGCTGGGAAACTCGGACTTCCCTGGTGACCGAACGGGTCAAAGGTCATCTAGTAATAAATAAAAGCAAGATTTTTTTACAATTTTTCTCAAATGTGAATGCCACAATATGTAATATATTCGATTTTAAAATCCATTGACGACAAAACCAACCACAGGACTCAAATCATGTATCAGCTAGAATACATATGGTCATGATACTATTACACTGAAGTAACTCTCTGACTTCCAACCCCTGAAATCACAGACTGCTATCTTGCAAACAAGAAAAGGCATTGTTTTAAATTTAAAAGATAATTTTAGATACATTGACATATATTACAGAGAAATGCATGCACACATATTCACATACAGACACACACGTGCAAGCACACACACAACATCATCATCATCATCATCATTTAACGTCTATTTTCCATACTGGCATAGGTTGGATGGTTTGACAGGTGCTGGATGGGTAGAAGGCTGCAATAGGCTTCACTATCTGTTTTGGCAGGGTTTTTACTGCTGGATCCCCTTTCTAATACCAACCACTTTACAGTGTGGACTCGATGCACCAGCATTAGAGGGGTCACCAAGTAACTTGTAAAACAAATATTCTTTGAAAGGTGGATGGGGAGGAGGCATTGAAAGAGGTAGCCTTGTGTCAGCTGATGAAAGGTTAGAGTGTGACAGACAGAGAGAAACAAATGTCTTGCTGTTCAGGAGACACATGGTTACCCAGTCAGAGGGAGAGAGCAAAAGAAAGATGGAGAGAGTGAGTGAGTGATCAAGAATGAGAGAGAGAAAGAGAGTGACAGTGCAAGAGAGAGAGTAGAAGAGAGATGGTTGTGAAGTGCTAGGGCATGCACTTACAGTACAGTGATCAGAATATAAATGGGATGGTAGAGTATTGCCAAGGGAGTAGGGACTTCACATAAATCAAAGAGTGTGGGAGAGGGGAAAGCAGTGACTGGTGACACGTGGGTAAATATACATATAATTTTGTATACATACATATATATATATATATATATATATATATATATATATATATAATGTATGTATAGAAAGTATACAAGGAGTTTTCAACTGAAATTTTGTGCTATGAATGTTCAGACTGGTTTACCCCTAAAATTCCAGTTTGAACTGCAACTGAAAAACATAGTGTTGAGACTGCCTTGGGAAAGTGGTGAGAAGTGGTATATATGGATATGTGTGTATGAGTGTGTAAATATGTATGTGTATGTCTCATTGGGTTATTCTTGCTTGACATGTTAGGAAAAGCCTTTCCTGGTGAATATTTTGCTATTTATAGGGACGATACTCGAACTTTAGCTAAGAATAACAATGGACCAATGCAAGATCAGTTAAGGAAAAGTATTATCCACCTTATGAAAACATTCGATCTTAGCATAACAATAGAAACCAACCTAATGGTTATCAATTTCCTTGATGTATCTCTACATTTACAAAAGAATATTTACAAACCTTATAGAAAGCCCAACGATAGACTTAGTTATATTAATGTAGGTTCCTACCACCCCATTATAGTGTTTGTTATATAGTGGGGCAGTATTATAATATACGTTTATATTGGTGAAGAGGATAGGAATTCTCCTACTAATATTCTTAACTAAATTTTTAATGTCCTTAAAGCTAGTGGATTTAAAGAGGAAATAGCTTACACACCTACTATTAGACCAGAAATAAAGAAAAGAAAACATAGACGCAGGAAAATTATCTGGCTCACACTCCCTTTTTCACCCAAAGTGACCTTTAATTATAGGTAAATATTTCTTGTCACTTATAGAGACATTTTCTAATACATCATAAATATAGGAAACTCTTCAACAGGTATAACCTAAAAATTAGTTTTAATTACATCCCAAACTTTAAAAGCATAATTACACACAATGCAACACAACAACATGATGCCTGCTGCTCCTGCATGGATAAAGAGTTGTGCCCACTAAATGGAGCCTGTATGACCAAGGCCATTATTTATGAAGCCACTGTAAATTCTATGAACACTAATAATAGTTTCATCCAAGAGAGATCTGGGTCTTACAGAGGGAAATTTCAAAGCAAAATTCAACTTAAGCTTCAGACACTGGAATAAACGAAAAACTACCAAATTATCCAGTCATATATGGTTCTTAAAACAATAAGGTTTCAGCTACAGGACTTCCTGGAAGATCTTAGCCGAGTGTAAACCTTATACTAATAGTAGTGGCAACTGCAGTCTTTGTAATATGGAAAGATGGCTCATGTGGTAAAGTTTCTTGGACCCTACTACATGTTTAAATTCAAGAACTGAACTTTTTGTGACATGTCTACATGTCACAAAATATCTGTTACGGTTTTGGGCCCCACAAGATCACGGCTAGAATTCACAGTTTTACTATGTTCCTGCACAAGCCTTCCCATGTGTTTTAACTTCCAATTGTGAACACAAGAGGTTTCTGTCTATGTATTGTGAGAATATGGTTGTGTGTATTTTTTATCTTTTTCTTTTTTCCTTTTTTACCTATTAAAGTAACTTCCCTTTTATTCAATGGCTTTTCATAGCATCTGTTGCCATTAATAGCCAACAGGAATGCATTGTAGCTCTTCACTCTGAGATTCGAAACCTCGAGTACTATAATGACAACCTTTTACTGTTTGTTCTAAATTATAACATACATACATATATACATACATACATACATACATACATA
>NC_068998.1:34512102-34512594 GCF_001194135.2 Octopus bimaculoides
TAGGTGATACAAGAAAGGGACAAAAGCATACAGATAGATGATACAAAGAAAACACGGACATGTCATTCGGAGTTTTCTCTCTTCAGTCGAAATCCAGATTATCTTTGCAATTTCAGCTGGTTATTCTCGATATTGCTCCAATCTGGCCATCCCCAAGGAAAAACTAAGCTAAGAGCATTAGATTCCTTGGAAGAAAGCAGCGAATGTATACAAATATATATATATATATATGTGTGTGTGTGTGTGTGTGTGTGTGTGTGTGTCTATGTGTCTGTGTTTGTCCCCACCAACATCGCTTGACAACCAATGCTGGTATGTTTGTGTCCCCGTAACTTAGCAGTTTGGCAAGAGAAACCGATGGAATAAGTACTAGGCTTACAAAGAAACATAAGTCCTGGGGTCGATTAGCACGACTAAAAGGCAGTGCTCCAGTATAGCCACAGTCAAATTACTGAAACATGTAAAAGAGTGAAAGAGTATATATATATATAT
>NC_068998.1:34512870-34519281 GCF_001194135.2 Octopus bimaculoides
AAAGTTCATACAAAGCTTTATACTTTAAATATATTCCTCTTATTATCATCAAAGAATGTATATATGCATTTTAATACTCAAACTGTTTTTTAACATTTTTTATTATTCTCAAAGACTTTTGATAATCTTTTTCTAAAAAAGCGAAACCGGTTAAGTAAATAAATATCTTTAAAATAAGTGCATTTTCAAACCTTCTTTCATATATATTTCCACTTGTATGGTATTCCACAACTTTACTTTATTATATATATATATATATATATCTATATATATATATATATATATATTCATATATATATATGTATATATATATATATGAATGTGTGTGTATGCATATGTAAATCTACTGCAATTTCCATCGGTAATTGATTCCAAGACATGTATCTACTTGAAGAATAATGTAACACCACGAAAAATCATTAAAAAAACTTTATTAGATTTTATCTGCTTTAATAAATGGTTTGTACATATTTTCACATGTATTGTATTTGATTGCTTCTTCAGTATTCGATTTTAGGCGGTTGTTCTTTTAATTTTTAAGATTTTAAAGATGTTCATTGAGACTGGCGTAAAGTCAGATAATTCAAATGAAGTTCAGGTTTATTTCTTCCATTAATTTCTTTAAAAAATGAGGTTAAGTTCAAAAAGACATAACTCAATGATATAATTTGTAGTATGCCTAATTATGTATGTATGTATGTATGTATGTATGTATGTATGTACGTATGTATGTATGTATGTGCATATGCATGTATCATCATTATCATCGTTGTTGTCATCATCATCATACCATCATCGTTTTTTAATTGTCACATTTGTTGAGGCAGATTTTCTACTGCCAGATGCTCTTCCTGTCACTAATCTTAAACTGCTTCCAACCAAGATATTCTTTCCTGATAGCCAGACATGTCTGCAAAGAAGATTAGAAAATGGAGGATATTATTTGTATGATGGGACACTTGTTTAGAACTATCGAGTGTTGCCAAGACGGGGGATACATAAACACACCCACATTAATGCACATACACACACACATATATATACATATATGCATACTTGTAGCACTCTCAAGTGACCTTGCTCTTTCTCTCACGCTCTCTCCCTCTCTCCCTCTCTCTCTCTTGCTCTCTCTCTTTCTTGCTCTCTCTTTCTTGCTCTCTCTCTCTCTCTCTCACACACACATACACATATACATATATACATACATACATACAAATATATACATTAGCATAACTAGGCAGGGGTGGTAAGGGCAGCACTTTTAAAGGGATTTTTGTGGGTTCTGAGTGCAGAAAATGGAACGGCTACACTAGTGAGTATATATATTTTTTAATTATTATAAATCTTCCACTGAGGAAGGAGCTGGTTTCCAACAAAGAGACAAGGCTCCATCTTTGGAATGTAGTTAACAGACAAATTCACATTTGGAACTTGAGAAATGTCTTGCATATTTTTACTGTTCCACTGACAGCTTGGACTTGTAATGCGCAAATTAGCCGGTCAATTTCTCTTTCTGAAAATCCCAGTTTATCCAGATTGTCCTTTAAGCTTTTACTAACAAAACCTAGTGCTCCAATTATTATTGGTATGAATATGGATTCGATATAGATGCTGGAGGTTTCGAAGCAGTTTTCCATAGATGTCCTCTTTTGCTTTGATTTTCAAAGACAGATTTATATCTGCAAGGCAGCTGATCTCTATGAAGGTACATACCATTGCCCCTCTATCCCAAACGACAATATCTGGCCTGTTGTGTTTACATTTGACAGAAGTTTTGATGAGAATGTTTTACCAGTATACCTTGAGTTGGTGTTTATGAATGTATTCCTTAACAGGGATTTTCTAAGTTTATTTTGGGACAGTCTTTCTTGCGGATGGCACTGTAAATTGTTTGAGCGACATTATACTGTATAGGGAGGTAGTACCATGATGACATTTTAGGACAGCTGCTAATTATATGTGTGATGTCTTCCACAGAAACATGACATAACCTATACATGCGGTTGCACCTTGGGATTACAAGAGCATCACTCTCTCTTGTTCACTAGGTATTTTTTGGAAATCTCCTGTTCCTGGATTGCAAATGTATAGCCTTCAAAGTGTGATGTGATGTAATGGTCTTGTGTTCCAGAGAGGCTGTGCTTCATGTCAATTCTACTGTCTTCAAGCTTCTGGGCAACATACCCATGCATAGTCTTTTTTTCTCTATGTATGCTGAGTACTTTCCATCTAGGTCTTCTTTGAGGTAAGAGAGCCCAGCTGATTTGGGTATGTACAGGAGATCATCAGGAAGAGAGTGTTTCTTGAGGAGTTCACTGTCAACTCGTACAATGTTGCTCACTTCACTTTTCTGCACTGCATTTATGTATTTATTTTTGCTTTTGTTGTTCAGCAGGTGCTGCCTGAGTGATACCATACGCCATGTATGTATGTATATATGTATTAGTATATGTATGTATGAGTATATATGAATATATCTATTTATAGATATAAATGTGTATGTTTGTGTGGGTGTGAACAAGTAATTTTACTAAGCATGTATACATTCAGGGTGTGTTGAATGAATTGTCTAAATTACGCAAAAAGGAAAATTATACTGACATCTCATTTTAACAGATACATTTACCAAAATTACATTAAAATATCTTGAAATACCAAAGAGTAAATTTATTCAATACAATCACTATTGGCTTCAACCACAGCCTCCATACGACTTCAGAAATTCCTGCAACTCTTCTGGACAGTCTCCTTGTTTAAGTTTGTGAATGTTTCCATAATCCTTGCCTTCATTTCATCTTTGATGTTACAAGGAATTTTGCTGGTCTCTTGCTCAACTGTACCTCACATATAATAATCAAGGGGGTTGCAGTCTGGGGAGTTAGGTGGCCAGATGTTAGGGGTGGTGTGGTTGCAGAAATTGTCTGACAGCCATGACTGGGTTCTCTTGCTTGTGTAGCATGGTGCAGAGTCCTGTTGCCAGACATAAGGTCTTCCATCATCCACCCAGGGCAGCATTACCTCCTCCAAGCACTTGATGGAGGCCTCCATGTTAAGTCTGAGACTGTGTTGAAAGACAAATGGAAGCATAATGTCACTATCACTATTGATCACTCCGAACACCATGATGTTGACTGGACGTTTGATTTTTATCACACTTCGTACATGTTTGTATTGGTACATGTTTGTATTGGATCTTCTGGCACTTCATATTGAAACTTCCAGCATGAATGCCAAGCAGTATAGTAAGTTGGTTCCAAATTTCTGGCAGAGTGAATTGACCCTACTATACTGTATAGTCGACAAAACCTAAAACAGACAAGGCACGAAATTAAAAATATAAAATGGTGACAATTTACCCATCACCCCCTGTATATGTATATGTGTAACTTCATGTAGTCTATTTATTTATTTATTTATTTATTTATTTATTATTATTATTATTATTATTATTATTATTATTATTATTATCATCGTTATTTCTCTGTATCACAGGTTTTGTAGGAGCTCTTATTATTATTATTATTATTATTATTATTATTATTATTACTACTACTATTATAACTGCTGCTGTTGCATCTGTTGTAATTGCTTTGTCATTACATTTGTTATTATTGCTGAATTGCATTGTGAAATATGTTCTGAAAATTGTACTGTTTAGGTTTATTATACTTATTTTCTCATATGATTTATTATTTTTTTATTTATTGTTCATACATCTAGGAAAACGTAGAGAGCAAAGCTGTTATTCAAATGTTCTCATTTAGGGAGGAGAATATATCTTATTTCTTATTTTCCTACCTGAAAAACTGAAGTACATTTTCAATAATGCCTGCAGGAGTGTTTTTTTTTTTTTTTGTTTTTTCATAACAATGGTAGTCATATTCCTCTCATACTTTGCAGGAGAGATAAACAAAATATTTGGAATAATTACTCAAGTAATGGTGGTAATACACACATTTACAGCCACAGTAGCAAGAACATTATTGCAAGAACAATGAGAAGAACAAGAAGACAGCCTAATGTGACAATAACAATGGCAAAAACATTAATAACCACAACAATTGTGGTATCTGCAACATCAACAATAACAGCAACAAGCACTTTGATAGTAAGGAAAAGAACAGCAGATAAAGAAATACCTTTGTAGGTGTTGTTGCTATGGAGAAAATATACCTGTACTAAAAATGTTATTGAATACATGGGTATGTGTCAGCAGCAGAAAAGACATTCCCAGAAACATGGAGAAAAAGGCAGGTAGATATATCATAAAATAAAGTTGGTGCTGATGTTGATGTACTCAGGGTTGGTTTTGAGCTAATTAAATTTGTTCAAATTGGATCCCCACTCCAAGAGAGTGGCCCTATGTACATGCTTGTGTGGAGGATGCTATAATGAATTTTTAGTATATCATTGTGACAAATGGTGGAACCTCAAGTCCTCATCATGCTTTGGCTGGGACTAACATAGTCCACAAAGCATAAAACATCAATCTTCTACTTTTGTAGAGTAGAGGACCCCACTGACAGTGCTCTGACTGGGCCCCATACTTCCTAGTGGCAGCCCTGATGTACTGAATCACACATATAAAATATTCTTAATTAATTGAAATTTATCTTTTAGCTGGAGAAAATATAGAAAAATACCATCATATGGGGGATGCACTGTGACAAGGTGTGAAATTATACATAATCATTGTAAGATGGAACCCTTATTTGAACTAGATGAGTGCATGCAGATGTGAATCACAGCTCTTCACTCATCTCAGACAGTCCCAGCTGATGGATTTCCTTGTCTGCAAAGCCTATCAATAGTGCTACCAGGTCAAGAATTTACACATGTTACCAGCATGGGTGTATTTTATGTGGCACCAGCACAGGTGCTTTTTATGTGGCACTAGTACATGGAGACAAGAAACCAGTATATGGCCCTTTTGATACTTTAAGAGTCATATGGAACGTTGTGTGGAAGTTTTCCCTTTTGAATTCCCCTCAGTAATCCATAGGTTCCACCTGAAAGTCTTCTGTAATAGACCTATCAATTGATTTTTATCTTTTCCCAGAATTATCTTGATCACGTAATCCAATGGGTCCTTCCCTTTTGTAAAAGTTACTTGCATATGTTTTGAAGGAATATTTGACAAGAGCTGCACGAGGTTCCATAGTCTATTTTGGCATGGTTTCTATGACTGGAATGATTTACATGTGGAACCAGCATGGGTGCATTATATGTGGCACCAGCATGTAAGTTTTATACATGCACCAGCACAGATGCATTATACATGGTACTAGCATGGGTGCTTTACACATGGTACCAGCACAGATGCTTTTTATGTGGCACCAGCACAGGTGCTTTTTATGTGGTACTATTACATGGAGGCAAGAAACCAGCATATGGCCCTTTTGATGCTTTAAGAGTCATATGGTACCTTGTGTGAGAGTTTTCCCTTTGAATTACCCTCAGTATACCACTATATGACCCCCCACTCCCACCATATCATTGTGGACATCCTGAATTCACTAATATATGTTATGATAGTATAGCTTTTATAGATCAGCACCAATCTAGCAGACCTCTACATGTTAAAATTCAAAAATTTCTAAAGACATTAACAGACTGCTTTTATGTGTATCTATGTGGTTTAGTCTCAAGTCAGTTCTACTTAACTAGACTTGACTCACCTGTCATTTTTTTGTATTTCATATGCTGTGTTTCTCAGATGATATAATCTAGGCTTTCCTTTTTCTAATAAAACAGCCAAATCTGATTTGTGAAAGATTTCATCGCTTTGCAAAAAGATCAAATGACCATTTAGAAGTCCCACTTTGACTTGGTTTTTGTGTCAATGCATATGTTTTATGTGTTTGCATACATGCCAATGTGTATGTATATATGATGTATTAAATAAACATTGTTCACTAAACATTGTTCTCTGTGTGTGTATTTGTGTGAGTGTATGTGTATGTGAGTTTGTGTGTGTGTGTTTTCATGTGCGTGTAGAAATCTACATATGTAAATACTCTTTTTTTACTTGTTTCAGTCATTTGACTGTGGCCATGCTGGAACACCGCCTTTAGTCAAGTACTTCGACCACAGGACTTATTCTTTGTAAGCCTAGTACTTATTCTATCCATCTCTTTTGCCGAATCGCTAAGTTATAGGGACGTAAACACACCAGCATCGGTTGTCAAGCGATGTTGGGGAGACAAGCACACACACATATATATATATATATACATATATACGACGGGCTTCTTTAAGTTTCCGTCTACCAAATCCACTCACAAGGCTTTGGTTGGCCCGAGGCTATAGTAGAAGACACTTGCCCAAGGTGCCACACAGTGAGACTGAACCCGGAATCATGTGGTTGGTAAGCAAGCTACTTACCACACAACCACTCCTGCACCTATATAT
>NC_068998.1:34519605-34520847 GCF_001194135.2 Octopus bimaculoides
ATATATATATATATATATAGTGGGATGCATGGCTAAGTGGTTATGGTGTTGCACTTATGATTGCATGATTGCGATTTCAATTCCTAGCCCAAGGGGAGCAAAACACTTTATCTCATGTTGCATTCTGATCATGTCAACTCCTGAAGAATGGCACACACTGCACCTGTTCAGACAATTTCGATTTGATGGAGAGAGTATACTAATGTACGGCATAAGCATTTCATTACGATAGATAAATTAACTGTGCAGGTTGTTCGGCAAAAGCTAAATGCTCATTCGTCATCTTCGATGGGTGAATACATCATATATATATATATATATATATATATATATACACACACACACACACACACACACACACACACACATACACAAATATGAATATATATATAGACGGTTGTAAATTGTAAAGCATAACTGTCACCAATACTACATGAACCTGAAGATTGCATAGTTTAATGCATGAAAGTACTAGTTCAATCAGAATGAACATTTAATCTTCTGTCATTTCATTATATTATATTATCTTATATTATTATAAGATGAAAATCAAAGTTGGAATTTCTTTGAGTAATATATATATAAGTATGTATGTATTCATGTATATATTTGTACATGTGTATATATATACGTATGTATATATTTGTACATGTATGTATATATGTATGTATATATTTGCATATATGTGTATATATGCATGTGTGTGTTTATATATACATATATACCCCACACCTTGTTAACAAAGAAGGGATATGTTTTAAAATTTTCAGTCAGAGGGAAATAGCACTAACTGATAACATTATTCTTAAACAGAATAAAATACAATAATCATCCATAAAACTATTACACTTTTAGGTAAACAATTATCATATCGCTTATTCATATCTCTCTTTTCTAACTGTGATATGACATATTCAATGGAGAAAAGCTTTCATGTGATCTTCACACATTACCACTACATGAGCTTAATACATGAATATTGACCAATCAATTTGCACATTAACTGATATTGTTCTGAGTCACATTCTTGCTTTAAATACAAACTGTTTTCATAACAACGGCCAGAATAGACACAATTCGTGACAAAACTGCATACACTGTACACTTCTGAAAATCTCTTGTGAAACCAGTAAAGTGTATTCCTATATCTTAAAATATAATTCAATTCTAATTAATTCTAATATATTTTCACCTTCATTTTTTCAATTCTGAAACTTGTTTTGATTCATAACAGTATATATA
>NC_068998.1:34521000-34528500 GCF_001194135.2 Octopus bimaculoides
TATATATATATATGATAGATTGCTAGCCACTATTTCTATTTTCTCTCCTTGTTTATTTCTGAGTTCCTTTCTGTCAAAGAGCATAGGCTTGAAAAAGACTTTCTCACTTCCCAACCATTAAACTAATACATCTGTTTGTTGTTTACATACCTGTCTTCGTCTTTTGTCTTTTTGTAAATTCCCACTATATATATATATATATATATATATATATATATATATAACCACATGCACTATATACTCGTTCTTCAGTTCAGCTTTCTTATTTTTCTTATTTTAGTGTCCTTTGTCTGAAACGTTTCATCACACATCCTGTGGCCTCTTCAGCAACTCTCCATCCCACATGTTTCCTCCAGTATATAGATATATGAATGTATATGTAATCATACTGTGAGATTTAGATTTTAATTGCATGAACAACCAATATCTAAAACTCTATGAGCATGTGTAGCTGTGTGGTAAGAAGCTTGCTTTTCAACCACATGGTTCCAGGTTCCGCTCCATTGCATGGCACCTTGGGCAAGTGTCTTCTACTATAGCCTTGGTCTGACCAAAGCCTTGTGAATGGATTTGGTAGACAGAAACTGGAAGAAGCCCATTATTGTATATAAATATATGTATGTATTTTTTTTTGTGTGTGTGTGATTGTCCCCCCACCATTGTTTGACAACTGATACTGGTGTGTTTATGTCCCCATAACTTAGTGGTGCAGCAAAAGGGAGCAATAGAGTAAGTACTAGGCTTACAAAGAATAAGTCCTATGGCCAATTTCTTCAATTAACACTCATTAAGGTGGTGCTCCAGCATGGCCGCAGTCAAATGACTGAAACAAGTAAAAGAATAAAAGAATAAAAGAATTCTTATATATATCTCCAAAGAAAATAACCATGTGGTTCACTTGATTTGTAGTCTGAATTTCCTTTGATTGGTCCAGAGTAAAAAAAAAAGAAAACAAAACAGAAGAGTTTATTATGGTCATTGATAATGTAACACCATCTGCAGTCCAGTATAAATTTTAAAGATCACTAGTGAAAGTAGGGCAATCTCTGAAGGTTTGACAATGCAATCGGCTTATAGGATTTTCTTCATTAAACAAATAATTTTTATTGTTAATGAAACATGGATTAGATGATGATACAACTAAATAATTTCTGAACAAACTCTCTAACTGCATTTTGTTATTTCTATGCCTGTATATGTGTGTGTATATATATATATATATATATATATATATATATATACATACATTATATGTGTTGATATGTTTATATATGTGTGTGTGTTTGTGTATATATGTTTATATATGGGGAGAATTCACAAAAAAAAGCAAAAGACGAAGACAGGTGGTGTAGACAACAAGCAGATATATTAGTATAACGCTCAGGAAGTGAAAAAGTCTTTAACATTTCGAGCCTAAGCTCTTCCACAGAAAGGAACACAGAAAGAACAAGGAGAGAAAAAAAGAATGTGTAGTGGCTAGGGATATGTATGTATGTGTGTATCTTACATATATAAAAACATCGTCTTCATCATTTAACATCCATTTTCCATGCTTGTGTATGTGTATGTGTGTGTATGTGTGCATGCATATATACATATACATGCGTATACATGATCATATGTATGTGCATATTTATGTATGCATGCTTGTGTTTATGTTCTTCTCCATATTACAGCTGCATGTATTCAGGATAACATTGTTGAACATATGTACACTAACATACACATGCACAATCACACATACTTATAAATGCATGTATGCACTCACAAACATGTGCGCACACACACACACAGAGGAAGTATTTGCTACTGGTAATGCGTGTGGTGAAGGATGTGGGTATGTATGTGTTTCGAGTGTATGATTATATAATATAGTTGATGTACATGTTAGTTAATGAATCTGTAATTCTGCATGTGTGTGTGTGTGTGTGTGTGTGTGTGTGTGTGTGTGTGTGTGTGTGTGTGTGTGTGTGTGTGTGTGTGTGTGTGTGTGTGTGTGTGTGTGTGTGTGTGTGTGTGTGTGTGTGTTCATTTGAGCTTTTCATGTATTTTCACTTTTTCCAACTGTCACACAGGGTGGCTGGATTTCTTTTGATTTTGTTCTTTCATTCTGATTTCTTCTCTCTTTTCTTCTCTCTCACTTCCACCTTTCACCCCTCTCATTTCCTTTTCTGACTTCTAATTCCCCCCTCTTTCTCTCCTCTTTCTTTCTCATATCCTTACTTTATATCACTCTGTCTCCTTTCTTTCTCTTTCTCTACTTCTATCCCATCCTATTTTCTCACTTTTTTTGTTTCTCTCTCTCTCTCAGTCTCTCTCTCTCAGTCTCTCTCTCTCAGTCTCTCTCTCTCTCTCAGTCTCTCTCTACTTCTCTCCATTTCATTCTCCTCACATTTCTCACTTTTTTCTTACCATTACTCTGCCACTCTCACTCTCTCTCTCTTTTTCCATTTCATTCTCTCTTTTCTCACTCCTCCCCTTTCTATTACCTCACCTCTTTTCTTCTCACTCTCACTCTCACCTTACTTTCTCTCTCTTTCCCATTCCATTCTCTCTGCTCTCATTTCTCCCTCGCTTCTCTTTACTCCTACTCTTTCCATTTCAATCTCTCTTCACAACTCTTTCGGCATTTCTCTCTTTCTGTCACTCTACCTTCCCACTTTCTCTCCTCCCTCCAATTCTATCATATCCTGAGGAGAAATTCTTTTCCATTAGTCAGCTCTTTCATTTCCATAGCTTCCAGCAAACATTCTTTCATTGATAGCTGTTGCGTCTCTCGGTGTTTCATTTCTCTACTTAATGCTGGCCACTCCAGCTGTGACTCTTGTCCAAGCTGGTTATAAATTCTCAGTACACAGTTCTCAGACATCCTCATCACAAAATTCCACACCACATCATTAGAATTAATTTAAGTAGAATGTAATTCTTGATGAGAAAGATATAAAACATTCATAATAGTGCTTTCTTGTAACTAAAAAGTAATTGTTCTCTTTATACATTAGCAGTGAAGCAAATTAGTTTCTCTGCCATACTTTCCAATACAATGTGATCCAAAGCAACAGAACAGCCTCTAAGTGGTAATTCACCGTGCTAGAAATAGCAGTCAAAATTTTTTTAAATCACACCATTTATTTTTCTCTTGGAAAGTGAAGGATATGCTGGATAAAAATAGAATGGCCATGGTTGGAATGTCATTAGGATTGTCTTGTCCTAGATACACTATGTCCAAAATAAACAGGCAGCATGGTCATAACTAACGAAGCGTTTACTTATGGCAAAAATAGATATTACAATCAAATATTTGACTTCATTCAATTAGCCAAACTGTTTCTCTCCAGTTTTGTGGTCTTATTATTTTGGTTATCATCAACTAAGCGATGACTTAACTGAGCCAGATTAAATGTGTTCCAATATTCAGTTTTGTCTTTCTAGCAGATTTGTTAGAGTGTCAGATGGGTTGCCTTGCAGTATCCCATCTGTTTTCTGACCTTTTGCATTCTGATAAGAACATCTGTGATGGCACTGGTATCCTGCTGCATCAGCCTTGTCTTTCCTATAGACATTGGTGGCATAGAGAAGAGAAACCTCCAACTGCTGGTATTCCATTGCCCAAGTCTTAGCGAGGAAATTTCCAGGGACATCTCCATAGTCACATAAAACTATCATATGTCAGTGAAATGAGTAGAAAAAATGTAGGATCATGAAATTGGCATTATCTTATTTTATCTTTCTGTCATCTTGTGTACAAAGCCTGCTGGGGTTGATTCTGTATTTTATTCTTCTAATGAGGATTAATAAATTAAATTCCTATAATAATAGTGGGATTCAATCAAGTGACTTACCTGAAAATTTCTTGCTTTGTCAGTTCAAAAAGTTAGTACATTCTTTTCTTCTTATGAAAGATTCTGCTCAAAATGTTAATGATTTCTCAAGAACTTAACACATCCCAATTCAAGCTGAAAAGGAGGGGTGGACTTCTAAGATGTCATGTGACCTTCAAGAAATAACATCTATTTCTTCATTGCATTACACCCTGCTATCTCTAAAAGTAGCTTGAATATTGTAGTCTTATACATTATATCTGGAAATAAGTTGGAATGGTCACAGTTGCACTGTCTTTGACCATAAATCTGTTCAGTCAGGGTTGGCCTGATAATACAAGCCTCAAAATTACATCTACAAATACCAGGTTTTATTTCTGATTTTTAGTGAACCAATTCTTGCTATGCAACTAAACATGAGCAGCTCAAGGTTACCAAAATACTTAACAATTAAACTGAACAGCTGAACTCAAGGAAACCCAAAATTTATCATTTTCAGTCAACATATTCATTTGTAACAGTAACTTTAATAGATTCAGGTTTCATAACATGATTTGGCTCAAAATGCTTTGCATGATTTCTGCAACTTTTTGATGTTTGATATTAATATAGTCATGGGGCATTCACACTGAATCTTTTAAATACTGTCATGTTTTAATTTCACAGCAGTTAAACCTCAGAATAAAAACAATGTTAGTTCCCTTAGGAATAAGACATGGCAAGAAATACAACATAGACGTTTTTTTAATAATCATAAAATTTTAGACTCACTGTGAAAATAAAGAAAACTGTTACACCACAGGGTTTTATCTTACCATTTGTACAAAAATTTGGTTCAAATGATTAGTTTCTAGAGAAATAATAGCCATCTCCTGCCTAGAGTGAGATTAATAGCTTGTAGATATTTATAGCATGTGGGGTACTATAAATTTCATGTGATTGTATAAAACAGTAATAATGAATACATGAGCGTGTACATACACATATAAAAACACAAATATATATAGAACAAGTAGAAAGATATATTTTCAACAAGTATACTATTCAGGATTTATGCATTGAAAATATATCTTTCTACTTGTTCTACAATACATTTCATCGCTTAAAAAAAAAAAAAAACTTATGTTTGTTTACATATGATGTTAGAAATATATGTGTCTGTGAGTGTACACACACATATACATTATATATCCATACACAAATATGTATATATACATGTATACAAACATATAAATATGTATTAATACATATATATGTATACATTTGTATATACATACACAAATATGTATATACATATATATATATATACATATATACATGTACATATACATGTTGGTATGTATATGAGTGTATGTTTTTGCATGTGTGTGTCTGCATATGTAATTGAAAGTGGATCCAGATTACCATAAACATTTCTTTTTAATTATTCTTTAATTATGAAATATAGTAATATTTTGCTTGTTTTAGATATTTTCCTAATTACTTCTCTTTCTGTACTGTTACTTCTTTATCATACAATTCTTTTAACCTCTTTAAGTATATAAACACTCAAAACTGCATACTGTACTTACTCTTTCAATTTATCCTCCTCTCACCCTTTTATTTACTTCTCTTCTTCTTTCTTTTCTGTCCATACTTCTTTGTTTTCTCTCAGATCATAAAGATTTCCTTTGAAGTTACTCAGATGATTTATGATACTCTGTGCTAGATACACAGGTTTAATACAGTTCTATATTTAAGAGACGAGGAATTATGTACATTATTTATATTCAACGAATATTTGTCCTCATCTTGTTTGTTGTTAACTCAACGTTTCGGCTGATATACCCTCCAGCCTTCATCAGGCATCTTGGGGAAATTTCGAACCTGGGTTCTCATTCCTAAGGTATTTTTTGATGTTGTTGTTATTATTATTATTATTATTATTATTATTATTATTAATCGAACTCAGAATCTTGGGGTTAGTAGCCCACTCTCTTAACCACTATGCCATACGCCTGTGGTTAAGGGCGTGGGCTACTAGCCCCAAGATTATGAGTTCAATTCCAGGCAGTGACCTGAATAATAATAATAATAATAATAATAATAATAATAATAATAATAACATCGAAAATTACCTTAGGAATGAGAGCCCAGGTTCGAAATTTCCCCTAAGATACCTAATGAAGGCTGGAGGATATATCAGCCGAAAATGGATTTTCAACAAACCAAACAAGATGAGGACAAATATCCATCAAATGGAAATAATGTAAATAATGTAAATAATGTACACAGATTCAATGTTTTACCTTCTCAACCTGATAATTGCTTGAACATAACAAACTAATAAATGAATCCATCTTCTAAAATGTTCTTGTCAAGTGATACACTAAAACTTTGACTTTTACCATTTCTTTTACTTACACTTCCAGTGGGAACTTATCCTCCCTGTAACAACATGAACACCTGCTAAAGTATCAATATATAGGTGAATTTATTTACGTTGTTCTTGCATTAATTTATTCATAAAGGTCATGATGAAATGACTACAGCTTTTCATTATATAATGAATACTGTATGATCAGTGCTATATAATCATTGCTCACATTCATGTTTTCCAACTTAAATAATTTATTACTGAAATATTGTTGAAATAGCTGTAACCAAGGAATAAATACACTGTACCAGTACCTTCATTCTTTGCTTGTTATATATTTATGTATGAATGGATGGCTGGATGGATGGATTGAGGAAAGTTCAGTACCTAACAGAAGATAGTTTACTCCTAAACAGGTATTGTTGGGTTCAAGGGTTTCTGCTCAAGATGAAATTACTAGTCACACTGGCACTGAATTCTCAACAGCTGAAATAAAGTAATTAGATTGATTGAATCAACTGGAACACACATCATTGTAACTGACAGAGAACGAGATAGATATATACACATATATATACTTACGCATACATAGCATACACACACACACACACGTGTTTTCATCCTCTTCTTGACATGGTATAAGGGTTGTAAACAAGCATCACCATCCCTGTCTTCTGTGAAAAACCTGTTGGGCCATGTTTGGGAAAAGGTGATGGTAGTTCACAGGAAGGGCATCCAGCCATAGAAAATCTGCTTCAGTGAATTCTATCTGACCTGTACAAGCATGGAAAAGTGGACATTAAATTGATGACGAGGGCTATGTATGTATATATATATATATATGTGTGTGTGTGTGTGTGTGTGTGTATGTGTGTAGGTGTGGGGTATGGTGATGTATGAAACTTCTTGATCTCTCATTCACACACACACACATATGCACAATTATATATGTATGTATATTTGATTGGTGTGTCAGCTAGAAAGAAACTTGAAGTAATGAAACATTTGTCAAATTTACCAATGATACATGTATATGCATGTGTGTGCTAGTGTGTATATATGTGTACTGAAGTTTTGACCATCATTTGTGTGATTCTGTCAAAAGAAAAGCGTGTACCTCGGTCTATAAGCAAGTTGATAGGGGGAGTATATTGGAGATATTGAATAACACTAAATGAACCATATTTTTTTTATTGCAAAGTATATCCCAATAGGGATGATATTATAACATGACCTCAACCAGAGAAGACAAGTATAGCTCATTAGCCTTCATTTCTAGATGTTCGTCAATAATATTTAAAATACCTAGAATTAAAGACAATT
>NC_068998.1:34531000-34533676 GCF_001194135.2 Octopus bimaculoides
TGATTTCTTCCTTTTTATATATATCATTATCCTGTTGACTCACTCGATTAAATTGCTTTAATAAATTTCTGTATTGGCTGAAAATTAAATGTTGTAACACTAATTCAAAAAATACCAATAAAAACATTGGGGCAAAAATTCATATAATAATATCAGATTTAAGAGTAACTTCAAATATTGTATCGTAATCATCATCATCATCATCATCATCATGAACACCACTACCATCACGACTATCACCACCACTACTACCACCACCATCATCATCATCAGCCTCATCATTGTTTAATGTCCATTTTCCATACTGATTTGACAGAATCTGGAGAGCCACAGGGTTTCATCAAACTCCATTGTCACCTTCACTCTGGTTTTTATAGTTGGATTCTCATTCTAATGCCAGTCATGTTATAGTGATTATTGTCTATTGATGGATAAGCTACAGAACACTAAATGTTCCTTATATGCTTCTTTCTTATATATTCTTGATCAATGATTCTCAAACTTATTTTGTTACATTATCTCTATTGGAATTCCCAAAGATCATGGAACCGATCTATGATATTCTGAAATATTTTAGAACCTATACCTACATTTTCTGACAATTCCTGCTTTCCTGATTTTATTAAGATATTAGATGAAAGAAACATTTTTCTTGGAAAACTTTTTATTTTCTTAAAAAGCATACAACTTTCTATTTTGAGAATAGCGAATACTATTATCTTATCAAATCAATTTTTATGAAATTTTATTAAAATTTTGGGTTTCTTTGGCACCCACTTTGAGAGACACTGGTCTTAATCATTCACATTTCCATCTCAAACAGAGGCTGACCATCTCAAACAGAGGCTGTTCACTCCTTTGGCTGAGATAAATGATGTGTCTAGATCCTATTAACAAGGCTATGGAAAACAATATTTTCTACAAGAAAACCAATCATCCAAATACTTTTTCATCAACATTGATAAATTGATTTATTTTTTGGGGGTGTAACTGTATTTATTTAGGCCAATGTCCTATTGTTTTCATTATGTTTGATATCAAAAAGGCTAAATTTATGTTGTTCTTTTAAATATGAAATAGATATTTTTTTATTTCTTATCATATGATGTTATTTTTGTGATTCTATTATTATTCTGATCCCCATTATTACATTTTATTCTATATTTTTGCATCATGTTATATTATTTTATGGTGCTGTATTGCCTTAATGCACGTTAGGTATCTTGTATGTGTATTATTGTAATATTCAATTTAACAATACATGTTATCCAATTTAATCTCATATGTTGCCATTCTACACATGCTTTCCATCTTAATGTCAAAAGTATATCCAAGTTGTAAATGGGATTGTAACGTCAGTAACAACAAATGATGTTGTCTTTAGAAACATGGCAATAAATATTTCAAGTGTGAGAAGAGAGAGAAAGACATTTAGCATTCATGACGACCCTAATGGCATCTGAAGAAGTGAAACCATGTTAGCTATATTTAGGAATCACTCTTACTTGAAGCTTGCTCATTTCTCTAACCTAAAAATTTCTTTGCATTGCTTGGGTAAGAACGAAAAATCAGAACTTACTGTATCTCCTCCCTCTTAAAATAGTGTCATTTGTATGTCTACTGAAAAGTATGCAAAAATGAGGAAACTTGTTTCAATGAAATATTAAGCTACTCCTTCCTATGAAGCAGAGAACAAGATACAGAGAATAAAGTAATGTCTACATATGTATTGACCTCTAAATTGTCCTCAAATTACACCAACCAGCTTCCAACCCACCAAAAAAAAAGAGAGAGAATGAACAGATTAGCTTGTGTGGTCTGACTTCTTCACAGCTGGAACATCTTTAGCTACATAGACAGAGCTGACCTGGATTTAAACAAAATATAACAACAGCCAAACATATTTTGAATTAACGATATCCCACATATGGCTTCTACTAAAATTCCAATAAAATTTCACAGTCCAAACTAAACTGAGAGTTAGGAAGAACCTGAGAAAATAAGATATATCGAAATAAATGTTAAAACATAAAAAATATTCATACACCACCCACAAGGTAATACACAGCATAAATCAAAACAAATTAAAATCTAGAATGAACTTGTATAAGCAAAGTATTAAAAATAAAATTTAAAAATAGATGATATTTTGGATAGACATTATGATTAGCATATTAATAATTATTGATTTTGCCACAAGACAACGATTTAGGTATTACATGGCTGTCTTGGTCATTGCAGCTGTTAGTTTGCAGAAATGTTTAGCCACAAACAGTGGAATTGATTGTCATTCTTTGTTCATGACTGTAGAGTTAAAACAAATCAAGATGGTTTAAAATTGATAGTTAAATAATGAGTTACTCACTTTTACGCCTCCTTTTTTATTATTATGAAATCCTCATCATCATCATCGTCGTCGTCGTCGTCGTCATCGTCATCATCATCATCATCATCATCATCATCATCATCATCATCATCATCATCATCATCATCATCATCATCATCATCATCATCAATATAATTTAGTTTTATTTTCGTCAGTTCTACCTTTTGTCTGTTGATTGTCATTGCTCACTGAGTTAAATAAAACTGTCTCAAAAGAAATATATATATATATATATATATACATGAATATATAAATAAATGAATATATTAATCGATAAATTTAGCAAATAG
>NC_068998.1:34533712-34535148 GCF_001194135.2 Octopus bimaculoides
GTGTGTGTATATATATATATATATATATATATATATATATATATATCCTCCTTTTTAGCAGTTTGTAGCTGCATGTGTCTATATATGTGTATAAGTGTAAAGTTTATAGCAATATATATTTACAATTATAGGAAGGTAGACATATAGTCATACATACTCTTCACAGCCACATAGTTTGAGGTTTGGCCCCCACTGCATGGCACTTGGGCAAGTGTCTTTATTGTTACTCAGTATGGTAAACAGAAGCTGAAAGAAACTCCTCATATATAAGTGAAGAATGGAGTTACTGGCATTATATTTATTCTATGGTTTACAATCATTTCTTTAACATATGGGTGACAAATCAAATACCATGCATAAAGAAATGAATGAGAATACTGATATAGTTGTCTCATTTATATAATGCCTATTATGTAATGATTTCCTCATAGTCATTTAGCCACAACTGAATGAACAAATACTGGATATTTAACTTATAAAGGAAAATTATGGTAATCTCATGAAAAGTTGTCTCCAAGTTCTAGTAGAAAGCGGCTAATAATGGAATCTCAAAAAGAAACAAATTGGAGTGATTAACTGTATTTTTCAATGTCACCGGTGCCATTCATCAGTTAACCCAAGTGTCTACATGTTTGTCTGCCTGGCTCAAAAATCTGGGTAATTTTGGCAACTGGCTTTAAGTTAATGTTTCAGGCAGTGCGAGTGGGATAAAGGGTTCACTCATCAAAAGTTGAGGTTTGCTAAAGATAAGGATAGAGAAGATGTGTGACTTGGAGAGTGAATCGAAGAGAATTAGAACCCATACACTCACACACACTACATTGGCACCATAGACAAAAGAGATAAAATATATATGCCATATACATATATTCCTATATACACAGAGAGATATATCAACTGACTCACTCACATTTAGACTAGTAAAGGTTCATATACATACATATATACAATACAAACTCATGTTGGCCATATGTGTGTATGTGTGTGTGTATATATATATATATATATATATATATATATGCATTTGAGGAAACCTTGTCTCCCTTCTAAAGCAAGACATTTTTTGCGCCTCAATTCTGCTCCCCCAGCTGTAGGGTCTTGTTCTGCAAGTTACTTGGTGACCTCATTGATGCTGGTGCCATGTAAAAAGCACCCAGTACACACTTTAAAGTGGTTGGCATTAGACGGGAACATCCAGCTGTAGAAACCATGCCAAAACAGACATCAGAGACCAGTGCAGTCTTCTGACTTACGAATTCCTGTCAAACTCTCCATGCCTACATGGAAAATGGATATTAAATAATGATGATAATGATGATGACGATGATGATGGTGATGATGTTGGTGATTATATATATATATATATATATATATATATATAGAGAGAGAGAGAGAGAGAGACAGACAGACAGACAAACAGACAGACAGATAGATAG
>NC_068998.1:34535158-34542040 GCF_001194135.2 Octopus bimaculoides
TAGATAGATAGATAGACAGACAGACAGACAAACAGACAGACAGACAGACAGACAGACAGACAGACAGACAGACAGACAGACAGACAGACAGACAGACAGACAAATAGATACATAGATAGACATATATGTATATAAATGGTGAATAGGTATTCAGAAAATCAAACAGAGCTCACAGTAAGCACTCTACATGGGTCGAGCTATCAGATAACACATTAGTTAAGTTTAGGATGTAATTTAATGACATTATTATTCTAGAAATCCAGGAAGTAAATATTGTGGAGTATATGATTAATGCATTGCAAGAGAAGTATTTATTTTTATGTATACATCTGTTTCGTAATCCATATTCAGTTACGTCATCAATACTAATTATAAGTTGCATATCAATGGTTTACACTTTACAGTACCCTTCATTTTTATAGACATACATGTAAGTTTGCACACATAATCATATGATAGCATAATGAAGTACTGAACAAAACTGCTCTTCAGAACATTTTATGGGCATTAAATATTTAACTCTGTTGTATGAAGTTGGGTCAACCCAATTTATATTGTATTGCTAGAATAGAGAAAATTTTCTTGTATACAACATACCCCTCTAGATTTCAGAAACACCCAGTGTACCGAGAACATATCATCACAAATGTTACAATATGAAAATTTAAAAATAAAGATTATAAATAAAAGTAACAATAACAAAACAAATAAAAAACATTAATATGTTGTATATATGTAAGGCAATGAGCTAGCAGAATTGTTAGTATCATGGGCTGTTTTTACATTCTGAGTTCAAATTCCACCAAGGTCGACTTTGCCTTCCATCCTTTCAGGGTTAATAAAGAAGCATTAGTCAAGCACTTGGGTCAATGTAATCAACTTTCCTCCTCTCCTAAACTTACTGGCCATGTGCCAAAATTTGAAACTAATATATTGGGTGTGTGTGTGTGTCTGTGTGTGTGTATTTACATTTGCATTTTATGAAGATCACATGCTATATGTGGTGTGTCTGTGTATACTTGTCTTGTCAACAAATTATCTACTGATAGCCATATATTCACTAACACAGGTGTGTGTGTGATTGTGTGTGTATGTGTGTGTGATGTGTGAATATATTTATATACTTGTGTGTGTGTATATGCCTATGCTTATATTATTCATATGTTTTTTTTTCAGAACCCACAATTCAATATTTTCACTGGGGCTGTAGGTTCTAATCCAGCTATATGAACTCTGCTTTAGTATCAAAATAAGAAAATACTGTGTTATACTCTTTGTTAAAGCTTTACCAAACATTGTTGTACAGGAGTAGAAAAATATTATACATAGGTTATGTCTTGTATTTTGTAATATGGTTAATATTGTTTTCTTTTTAATATAAAATGAAAAATAATAGATAGCAATTCTCAAGGTAGAAGAGGTGATATGTATATAACAAGTAATATAGCTTTCAGAAATGATATCTTCTAACACTGCATTTTTATTATTACCTGTGTGGGATTTTATTTCATTTAAAGAACCAAATGTTTCAGACAAGATATGATTTCAAATGAAATTATATATTTCTTCAGTCATTTAATTATTTTTTCGTAATAGTGAAGAAATTTCAAATGGTACTGTTGCTGTTGCATCTTCTTCTTCTTCTTCTTCTTCTTCTTCTTCTTCTTCTTCTTCTTCTTCTTCTTCTTCTTCTTCTTCTTCTTCTTCTTCTTCTTCTTCTTCTTCTTCTTCTTCTTCTTCTTCTTCTTCTTCTTCTTCTTCTTCTTCTTCTTCTTCTTTCATAGTAGTAGTAGTAGTAGTAGTATATTTCATTGCAGAGTATGGATTTAAAATACTGACTTTTGTTGTTTTCTTCCTTCATCTTAAAAGTCAAACTTTAACAAAAGGCCCTAAATAGAAAGTAGAGTAGATTAGATTATGGACAGCTTCAAGTTGAGTGAATATTTGAAGCAGTTGCATGCCTTGCTTTGCTGTTCAGCCATTTAAGTAAAAGTGATGGCATTTTAGGAATTTAACCTACTGCTCCAGTGATAATTGGTATAACTTACACTTTTGCAGTTGAACACACCTAGATTCTTGATATCTCTACTTGAAAGTAGCATAGTTTAAGAAACTTTTCTGCATTTTTATCTGCAATGTTTTTGTTCAAAGCAATTTCAACATTTATAATTGAAATGTTAATTTTGTTGTTATAACGACACTTAATCTGCAGTGTTCAATTGTTTTCTCTATCTGGATATCAAAATCCCAGAGAATTTTGATTTCTAAGTTCAGTTAGAGCCTTTTCTACTCCATAATTATATCACCAGTCTGAAATATGGGATCCATATTTTTACAAAGTAACCAGTGTAAATTAAGATGAACCTTATAATAATAATTCTTGTACTTCTTCTGAGGTAGCATTTTGTAACTTGCTACAATATACTGAATATTTTTCTCTTGCTGATAATAGAGGTAGATATATCTTTTTTTTCTATCTTTTACTTGCTTCAGTCATTAGATGGCAGCCAAGCTGGAGCCCCGCCTTGAGGAATTTTTAGTCAAATGAATTGACCAGCAGTGCTTATGATAGTATTTTAAACCTGGTACTTATTCTGTCAGTATCCTTTGCTGAATGGCTAAGTTATGGGGATATAAGCACACCAACACTAGTTGTCAAGCAGTAGTAGGGGACAAACTCATATATAAACATGATAGGCTTCTTTCAGTTTCCATCTACCAGATCCACTAACAAAGCTTTGAACTGCTTGAGGTTATAGTACAAGATACTCACGCTAGGTGCCAGACATTGGAACTGAACTTGAGGCAAATAAATACACTTGCTCATTGAATTTGTGCTTAGAGCTTGATCTGCAGCAGCTACAACTATTCTGATTTGGTATGTTTTCTTTTCCTTACATTCAACGCAAGTCATTATTGTTGTTGTTGTTATTGGTAGTAGCAGCAGAAGAGGAGATAGTGGCAGTGGCAGCAGCAGTCACAGTAGGGGAAGCAGTGACATGGTTGTTGTTATTTGTAACTTAAACAGTTAAGGTACTTTCCAAGAATATTCATATTATTTTGATTCTGTTTTTCTTCTGCAATGAAATGATAGTTTATATCATAATTCAAATGCATCAATTGCTTTGAATTCCTTCTTTGAATCAAAACTAAAGTTTATAATCAAATGTTATAAAACTTTCTTTCGTATGCCAAGCATTTAGTTCAGAAATATCAATCTGAATTTATGTCCAGCCTTAAACTGGACATAATTTCAATTTTTGTTGTCCATATGATTTAAATCTTTATTAGATTTATCGGGTTAAAATCAGACACATCTGACAACTCTGCTCACAGATATCATCACTCATTCATTTACAGAATAAAAGGCATTTGTTTCATAGAAGAAATAGACAGGTTCTGGCAAAAATGCAAGAAAATAAATATATCCGTAAAGCAACATGTTTGTTAATATTTGTGGCACTCTAGCTTCTTTGAATGAAAATTGTGTGGCTTCAATAATTTTGATAGTTTCACCTGATTTTTCAACACATTCCTGAATGCATTTGACATTTATTCATGTTTTGCATTTAGTAAGTTTCCTTATTTGTGGCTATTTCGTTTTTCTTTCTGGAGTCTTTCTCTGGTGGTGATTGTGGGGAATGTTTGATATCATGAACTGTGTGTTTTATAGTATTATTTTCGTGAAAACCAATCCAATGAAGAAGTAAAAATCACATATGTTATTTATTAAGGCTATGCTGTATGAATATGTTTTGAGAGCCTTGATTATTTATGAAATCAAGCAATGCCATTAAGATAATAAGTAATTAATCTCTGATAGGTTTTAATTCTCCATATCTCCATGATAACCCTGTTACACTTTGAGATTTAGTCTCCATTGAGTATAATGCATTCAAAGATGGCATGTCATTTAATCTAACCTCCAGAGACTTGAAGAGGCTCTGACTAGTCTCAGACCTATTGCAGAGTGGTTCTGCACTTATTGTCATCTCTAGGAAAGCAAGATATATCCATAAAGGTAGACATAGATGGCAAGCACAGGACACACATTTATTTTTGTTGTGAAACATCTCATCAAAACATTTTTCAACAGTTTTGTAGAGTTTCACCTCTTGCCTTCTGAGTACAGTTTTAACCAATTCATAGAAAACACTAAAGCACTTCATTCACAAGGTATTTTTTTCTTTGGTGATAAATCTGAGTCATATTGCAGCTTGCTCATTTCTTCTGACATACTCTTTACTCTTTTACTCTTTTACTTGTTTCAGTCATTTGACTGCGGCCATGCTGGAGCAACGCTTTTTAGTCAATCAAATCGACCCCAGGACTTATTCTTTGTAAGCCTAGTACTTATTCAATCGGTCTCTTTTGCCGAACCCCTAGGTGACGGGGACGTAAACACACCATCATCAGTTGTCAAGCGATGTTGGGGGGACAAACACAGACACACAAACATATACACACACATACATATATATATATACATATATATTACGGGCTTCTTTCAGTTTCTGTCTACCAAATCCACTCACAAGGCTTTGGTCAGCCCGAGGCTATAGTAGAAAACACTTGCCCAAGGTGCCATGCAATGGGACTGTACCCAGAACCATGTGGTTGGTAAGCAAGCTACTTACCACGCAGTCACTCCTGTGCCTAACATCTAGCATTTCATGAATGATGATGGAATATTTTAAACACTTTTTCGCATTGCTTACCTAAAAACTACCTTAACTATGACATCAAAACTATTTTGAATATCAACTGAAATTCACTTCTTGTATGCAACTAACTGACATGGAAAACGTTGAAGTTTTTAAAAAGTATCATAGTTAATATCATGAACTTTGTCCAAGTTAGTGTGGCCCTCTGTTTAGTTAAGTTTCTTTTAACAGTGAATAATTAAGTTTCAGACTGGTGGTACAATCATGTCATAGAAAAGGCTTTAAGTGAACTTGGAAATCAAAATTCTCTGGGATTTTGACATCTAGACTGAGGAAACCACTGAACACGGCAGATTATCATTGGTAATAAGGTTGCTTCTCAACCACATGGTTCCAGGTTCAGTCCGTGAGCATGTGTCTTCTATTACAGCCCTGGGGCCAACCAAAGCCTTGTAAATGAATTTGGTGGATGGTAACTGAATGAAGCTCATTGTATATGTGTATGTGTGTATGCATGTGTGTGTGTGTGTGTTTATCCCCCATACCACTTGACAAGCTTGCAATTTGGCAAAAGAAAGTCCAATATAATAAGTGCTGCTACGTTCTGAGTTCAAATTCCGCCGAGGTCAACTTTGCCTTTCATCCTTTCGGGGTCGATTAAATAAGTACCAGTTATGCACTGGGTTCAGTATAATCGACTTAATCCATTTGTCTGTCCTTGTTTGTCCCCTCTGTGTGTAACCCCTTGTGGGAAGTAAATAAATAACAAATATAATAAGTCCCAGACTTAAAAAAAAAGAAAGAAATAGTGAAGTCAACTACTTTAACAAAAATCCCTTCAAGGTGATGCCCCAGCATGGCCACAGTCGCATGACTGAAAGAAGTAAATGACAAAAGATAAAAAATATGTATGTATATGTATGCATGTTTCAGTGTGTATATATTTCCCTTGTCTTGATATGTGCATGTTAAATATAAACAAAAGTCACTGTTAATCAAAGACAGTGTTATTGTATATTATTCCTTCTCAGATGCCTATTCAGCCATTGAGGTTTTCACTGTTAAAAGGACAAAGGGAAATATTACCTGACTTGCAACTGAGTGAAGATATGCAACAGGAAGAACATCTGCACCTTTAACCATTTACGTGTTTCTGTCATTAGACTGTGCACATGCCTTGAAGAATTTTTAGTTAAATGAATTGACTCCAGTAGTCTTTATTTTAATCCTGTAACTTATTCTGTTGATTTCTTTTGCCATAAACATACTAACACAAGTTATGAAGCAGTGGTGGGGTCCAAAAACATGCACACATACACACACATATTCGATGGGTTTCTTTCAGTTTCCATCTACCAAATCCACTCATAAGGCTTTAGTTGACCTGAGGCTATAGTAGAAGACATTTGCCTAATGTGCCATGGCAATGGGACTGAACTCAGAACCATGTGTTTGGGAAGCAAGCTTCTTACCACAGAGCCACACCTGCTTCAACAAAATTTATCTCATACATGCAAGTATGAAAAAGTGGACATTGATGTCAATCATATTGACCCCAACAACTTATTTCAGTTTAGTTCTTTCATCTATTCATCCATCTTCTTCACCCACTATTTCTGGGAAGAATGTTAGGATAGAGTCCTCAGGCACAACCTCTACAAGGGTCCTGTCAGAAGCAACCATTATTACACTTCCTGGCTGGATTCTCAAGTGTAACTACCTGATATTATCCAACCATCTCATTCTTGGTCTACCCCAAGGTCTCCAGCTATTTGACTTGGCTACAAGACTCCATCTCTTGATACTTTCCAACAACATTCTATTCATATGTCTGTTGTATCAGAATTGAGACCTATCAATACAGTGGAGTAGTAGCTCAACCTACTAGTACTTAAATTATCAATTGTTATTTATTGAATGGCTGTGTTTCAGTTGTTTTTAAATAAAGGGAGGCACAGAGAGCTACAGAAATATAATCAAACAAACCCATTGATACACACACACACACACACACACACACACACGCACACATACTCACAAATAAAGTTTGCGTGATAGTGCGTGAGTTGAGAGTGTTTGTAAAAGAAAATAATTAATTGAAAGGCGTTCTAAATATTCCAATTATTTTGTTAAATAAACCAATCGTTAATGCAATATATTTTATAATTCCTCCAATCGGAAATAGACAATGGCTATACACAAAATTTCTTGAAATATC
>NC_068998.1:34542949-34547946 GCF_001194135.2 Octopus bimaculoides
AATTTTATATATATATAAAATCTTATTTCTACATGTGTATATTGATATATATCTATCTTATTTATTTATGTGTGTGTGTGTATATATGTATGTATGTGTGGTGGTTGTGGTGGTGGTGGTAGTGTGTGTGTGTGTGTGTGTGTGTGTGTGTGTGTGTGTGTGTGTGTGTGTGTATAGGTAGAAGAATGTATATAGCCAGCCAAATGCCAGAAACGTGAGTGTGGAGAAGAAAAAGTCATATGAATGCTTGTGACATGGCGGGTGCCAAAATGTCTGGCAGAAACCATTCTTCTCATTTTGTGAATCTATCCCTGGCACTGAAGACAGACAGAGAATATAAATGATGTTAATTATTTTACTAATATTGGCATTACATATCCTCTTGCATCTTTACAGAAGTGTGTGTGTTTTCAGCTTGTTTTGGTATTTTTGTTTGCATGTATGTGTTGGTTGTTTAGTGTTTGTGCATGCATACAGATGAACATGCCTGTGTCACTATACGCATGCTTGTCTAAGTATATCTTCTATTGTATGCTCACAGACGGACACACATACATATATGTACTTGGAAATACACACACACACGTGCATGCACACAGACTCACACACACACACACACCGATGCACACACAGATGCACGCACACACACACACACACACACACACACACACACACATACAGAGGAGTTTACTGTGATTTCAAGTTTAGGTTCTTGAATTATTTGAACAAAGCCATAAGAGGCAAAGTATGAACTCCCATTCAACTCCTACATACAACACCCACCTCTTTTTCCTGAATGATTTCCTTCTCAATTCCTCTAAGTAAATCTATTTCCTCCAACAATCTCCAAACTTTTCCAAATCACTAACACTGTTTTCCCATAATTCTTCCTGCATCAAGAACATCTAGCTCTTTCTGAATTAATCATCCACCATGACTTCAATGCTCACATTTATCCCATACTGATGGGATACTATTCAGCAACCAGATAGTTTACATTCTTCAACTCCCTCCGATGATTGAGTTTGTCCCCTATTTACATCTCTGATGAACAAACTTCAAATAACATTCATCTCTTTATTGCCCCTAAACCTATCCTGTATGAAATTATAATTGTCTCTGAACATTGCTTTAGCATGACTTCTCACATCCACATTCCATATAACCTCCCTCATCTCCTAGGGTCCCCAGGCTACATCAAGTCTCTTAGGTGGTCGGGGATCTGAAAGCTCTATATTTTTGGTGATACATATGCTTCACCTCTGACCCTTCAGACAAAGCTATATATATGATGTCATCGTTTTAAAGTCTCTGCACTGCCCAGATGCAACCAAAACTCACAGCCTTAAGTGGTTCATTCATAGCTGTGTTGCAGCAGTTCAAGCAAAGAGCATAAACTGCATGCTAAGAGAAAAGTTCATCTTTCATTACTGACTCCATCCAAAACGCAGTGTATATTTCCTAAGCATTCTTGTCCCATCAGATGCAGCCATTCCTTTTAGTTTCTTTTCAAACTGATTTCTAACATTGTTGAATTCACTTTTTGTCTACTTCTCAAACAAACTGGAACTTCGTCAATTACAATGACATTGCTTCCAGCATTGATGACTCAGAGAGTATCTTAGTTTTTTCCTCAGAAAAAGGCCTGGATGATATAGAAAGCTCAGAAAATTGGGCCTGTGATGGGACTTTTAAGGTGTCTCTTAGTTTGTGGTGTCAGCTTTTCACACTACATATCACCATTGGAGGATCATGTGTACCCAGGCCATTTGTCTGACTTCCTGACCAAAAAAGAAGCCTCATGTCATCGGGTTCTGTCTGCCGTGTAAGATTTAGGGGCAAATTGTAGGCCTGTGACCTGTCTCATGGATTTTGAAAAAGCTCTCCATAATTCATTTAGAACAGTCTATTTGGTAGAAGATATGTACACTTGGTAGGAGTAGACGATACAACATGGACGAAAGTTTTCAGCTTAAAATTAAGTGTTTTTATGCTTTAGCATTTTTACCTATTGAAGACATTATCAATGGATTTGAAAATTTGCCTGAAGATGAAAGCATCTCTTCTGAGTTTATCACTTATTTTGAGAGTGCATACATTGGGACTGTAAGGGGGTGTGGTCTTCGTCGATGAAGAGAAACCCCACAGTTTCGTATCCAACTCTGAAATATAAGCGATTGCATTCTAAATGACTTGCCAAGAGCAAATGATTTGGTAGAAAGGTTCCACAATGCTTTGTGGTCATCGATAATATCCACACATCCAAATTTGTGGAAACTTTGCAATGCCCTTAAGACTGAAGAAGGCTTAAGACAGAAGAAAATTGTGCACATTTGATTTGGGTACTCGACAACAAAAGAAAAAAAAAGTCCTATCAAATGATTGATGCATGACTAAAGAAGCTAGCTGAGAATTATCAGTCTGAAAATGCTCTGTAATTTTAAAGAAATATCGCATGCAATTTATCGTAAAGGAATTTTCTAAAATATATTAAACATTTTATCATAGCTTTATTTTTATGTTCTCGCTGTCATTTTTATCTTAATGTGTGAATAAAATGTGATCTAAGATGCATTCATATTTCCTAGAGTGAAATTTACCACAGTGGAATTTACCACAGTGGAATTTACCTTAGTGGAATTTACCTTAGTGGAAGCTGATAAGTTCCTGGCTTTAAGGGTATCGTGAAAGGCTTCGTTGGAGGCCCAACCTTCCAAGTTCTTTTACAGGGCTTAGAAAAACGGAAGGCCTGCTGCAATAAGTGAGTGAATCTGAGTATCAACATCATCATCATCATCATCGTCCTTTAATGTCCATTGTTCATGTTGGACGGTTTGACCAGGCCTGGTAAGCTGGAAGACTGCACCAGACTCCAGTCTTATTTGGCACGGTTTTCTACAGCCGGATGCCCTTCCTAACACCAACCACTCCAGGAGTATAATGGGTGCTTTTATGTGCCACTGACACAGGTGCTATTTGCATGATACCAGTATCTGCCATGACTGTGATTTTGCTCAGCTTCATGGGTCTTCTTCTCAGCATGACATAATTTTAAAGGTCTTGGTCATTGCCTCTGTGGGGCCCAACACTCAAAAGGAACTCAGTCACTTTACCTCCATGTGGCCCAATGCTCAAACAGTGCTCTTTACATGCCACCAACATGGGCACCAGTTATGTGATGCCAACATCAGCCATGACTACAATATCACTTGGCTTGATGGGTCTTCTCGAGCACAGTATGTCACCAAAGGTCTTGGTCACTAGTCGTTGCCTCTGTTAGGCTCAAAGTTTGAAGATCATGCTTCACCACTTCATCCCATGTCATCCTTTGTGAACCACCTGATTTAAAATACGGGTGACTAGACTATAACCCACACCACCAGATATTTTAAGCATCTCAGTGGTGATCCCTGATGGACCAGGGGCTTTCCCTGTCTTCAATTCCTTAATTGCTTTATCTACCAAGGCACTGTTCATTCGAGTAGCTGGTCCCTCAATTGGTTCAACATTTGGCAGACTCTCCTCCTCCCATTCATTCTCTACTTTCAGCAGTCTTTCATAATGGCATTTCCAAGCCTCTTTCTTTGCAGAATCATTAAATGCAAGTGCACCATCATCCATGTGGACACATTTCTCTCTTATGACATCACAATTTTCTCTCACACACTGTCTTGCAATCTGAAACATTTCAGTTCTTTGATCCTCACATCTCCGAACATAGTCAAACTTCTTTTTTGATTTTCCCTTGGCTAGATATACCAGTTTCCTAGCTTCCCTTCTGGTTGTCTGACACATTTCTCAGCTATCTCCACTCTTCCAGTTCTTCCAGGTCCATTTCTTTTCTCTAATGGCTCTGTCTACCACATTGCTCCACCACCACATCACCCTATGTCTGGATGGGACTTCACACCACCCACAGATTTGGTCTGTGGTACTCATCAAGCTATCCTGCAGGAATTCCAGTTGCCCTCTATGTCACAAGTTTGTAGCTCTCTTCTCTCTCATCAAATTTCTCAATTAGGATGTCCCTAAATCTCTGAGCATATGAAGGGTCCTTAAGCTTCCAAATCCTTCTTTTCCAGAGAGGTCTGCTTTTTGGCAACCATCTGGCCAGGAGTCTAAAATCACTAACAACTAGTTTATACTGGGCGATACATTCTTCACCAGGGAGGGTCTTTGTATTTAAGAACAACCACGCATCCCACTTCCTGGTGAGAATGTAATTGATCTGGCTAGCATAGTCACCTGATTGGTGGGTTATAAGGTGGGTGGTCAGCTTCCTGAAGTTGGTGTTGCAGATCAATAGGTTATTTGCATCACAGAACTCCTGTAGCCTTGTTCCTTCATTGTTTAATGATCCAATTCTATGGCCCCCATGTACACCATGGAAAATACCGGGCTGCCATCTGATATGCCCATTGAAGTCCCCAGCCATGAAGATGAGATCCTTGTCATTCGTCTTTGAGGTAGCCTGCAGGTGAATATCATAAAAATGGTCTTTCTGTTCATTTTGTAGGCTTGTTGGGGTATAGGCCAAGATAATTGATGCTATGCTATTCTGCAAGACTAGCCTGAGCTTAAGCACTTTATCACTCACTCTGACTACCTTTATGACCTTATCCACCCAACAAGTATGCCCACACCACTTACCCCATCACTGTTACCTTCCCAGAAGATTTTATACCTTGCCTGTGAGGAACGTGCGGAGAGGGAGCATGCGAAACGGCTACCACATCCAAGGAAGGCAGCAGGCGCGCAAATTACCCACTCCCGGCACGGGGAGGTAGTGACGAAAAATAACGACGCGGGACTCTGTCGAGGCCCCGCGATCGGAATGAGTACACTTCAAATCCGTTAACGAGGATCGACCGGAGGGCAAGTCTGGTGCCAGCAGTCGCGGTAATTCCAGCTCCGGTAGCGTATATTAAAATTGTTGCGTTTGAAAAGCTCGTAGTCGGAATTCGGGTCTCGAAAACGTGCCCCAGCACGTTCGGGGC
>NC_068998.1:34548281-34553333 GCF_001194135.2 Octopus bimaculoides
TGCGGCGGTTCGCGGTGTTCGGGGGAAACAAACGGGGGTCGAGCGTCGCCCGGGGCATCGCCGCTCGCACGCGTTTCGGTAGCGCGTCCACCTCCCGGTCGTTTCGGCCCGCACGGTTCCTCCGAGGGTGCTCTTCGCCGAGTGTCCGAGGCGGCCGGTACGTTCACTGTGAAAAAATTAGAGTGCTCAGAGCGAGCCCCGCCGGCTTGCATACGAAAAGCATGGAATGATGGAAAATGGCCTCGTCCGCGCGTCATCCGTCGGTCTCCGTTCACGACGAGGCAATGATCGAAGGGAGCGATCGGGGCCACTCTTGGATGCAGCATACATCAACATGCCTCTGTTCAAGCAGCTCAACAATCTCGTTAGACCTACTTTTCAATGTGCCTAGATTAACAGTGCCTACATTGACAATATGCTACATAAAATCATAATTAACTGGTCCCCCTGCACTTTCTTTTACATAATGCCTGGAACGTTTCAGTACCCCCTTGTATTTAACATAGCAAAGTCTAAAGCCAAAGTCTAGCCCTCTTTAATTCTTAATACCCTGCCAGGTTCAGATTTTGGCCACAATGGAGTGCTATCAACCAACACATCTGATATATTGCATTCACAGACAGTCCTCTGGTTGAATGACACGAAGTCACTCACAAACACACTCTAACCTCTGACCCATAAGTACAGTGTTGCCACTCTTTGATTTTCCTACACTACAACAATGTGCACAACTACAGTGGACCAAGCTTCTTGAAGGTGACCCTTCTTGTACCACTTCTACTCAAGTACTCACCACTCACTTATCTTTCCCTTTCTCATTGTATTGTTTTACCCCTCCAAACCTCATAGTAATCCTTACAACCAGTCCTTTATTTCTCACAACTTTGGCCTTCTGAAATTTCTTCTCTTCACATGTGTTTCCTGCAACCATCAACTTGTGACTCTTATAGAGGAACATTAACCTCATTAGTCTCACCAGGGGTATAAACCCTTTCCCTCAGGGGAGATCTTTCCTGTAACAGTTCCATTCCTCTCATCTAGATTCACTACTCTGTACATCAAACTGAATTCTTCTCAGCCACAATGGCCACAATGGAGTGCTATCAACACATCTGATATATTGCATTCACAGACAGTCCTCTGACTGATTAACACAAAGTCACTCACAAACACACTTTAACCTCTAACCCATAGGCAGAGTGTTGTTACTCTTTGAGAATTCTTCTCAACAGTGACTTAAATGTTTGTTATTTCCAAGTTTTGTATAGTTTTTCAGAATTATTCTTGTTATAGTATTTATATTGAAACCTTCACTATTAGTTTATAATGTGCGTTTGTGTGTCGGTATGTACGTGTGTGTGTGTATGTATGTATGTGTGTCTGTGTATGTGTGTGCACACGCGCGTGCAGCCTTTTATTTATTTTTCTTCATAATTTTACAAATAAATAACTAACTATATGATGGAAATCAGTCCTTATATATTATTATTATTGATAAAGATAACTCTTTCCGAGCACAAAATTATATATGCATATGTGTGTGTGTGAGATTGTACACATGTATAAATGTATACATGTATGCATATATATATATGTGTGTATGACTATCTGTATGTGTGTTTGTGTGTGCGTGTGTATTTTCAGAGATGTCAAAGGTCTACATTCTCCTCGTCAGACAAAGAAATGGAGATGTGTGCAGATAAAGTAAGATATATCAGCTTACAAGCTATGCATGTTATACAAAATATGCATGAACATGCAGTAATGTATTCAAATTGATAGATATTTAGTGCCTCTGTCTCAGTATATTCATATTTTAGTGCATTCATGTATATTTATAAACATACACTTGTGTGTATATGTGTGCGTGCATATTTTGTACAACAGGCATGTTGTGCATGTACAATTGGCATGTTGATACATGTCACTTTATCTCTGGACATGTCTTTATTTATTTCTGCTTGTTAAAGGAAGGAAAAATAGATCTTTGACATCACTGGAAGCACACACACACACACACACATGTTTACACTCACTGTCAAGGTACTTTCGATAACTTTTATCACTCACAGTTTTTAACCCATTGAATATATACATATATACGGCTATACTGTAAAATTGATATACTAATTTTTCTAGAGTGTGTTTTGCATGCACACATCAGTTTTTATCTTTTTTATTTCATCTTTTCGCTCTTCCTTTGAGATTCTTCAGTCAATAAAATATTCAAAGACTATTGGAGAAGTAAATCATTGCACAAATCTTCAAGGTGTATAGAAACAATAGAAAAAGTAATAATTCCCACTGCCCCCTGTTATTTCATAACATATTTGGTTATTTCCTCTTTCGTATTAAATTTACAATAAATTCTTACTTTGTACCACCTGCTCCACACTTCCTGAACTAACAAAATTGATCAGATTTCTTAGGCCAAAGTAATTAAATTAACTAAACTGACCACTGATATGTTGCCTTTGTTTTCTTTCTATTTACAATTTTTATTTCTGTTTTTGTATATTCAAATTTATATATTGTTTTCTTTTGTTTTGTTACAGTAGAGATCATTCTGGAAATGATTGGATGACCATTGTTGCTTTTCTCAGTACTTTGATCTCTAAGCACTTTAAATGAATAGATTTAGATGTAAGTGATGTTTGATAATTTATTGGATCAGAGGGATGCCACTGAACAAATCATCTACAAATGATGGGGCCAGGAAGGATACACTGCTGTTTCCATTGATACATTGAAAGATTTCAGTTTAGCGCTGCAAAGTTGCAAAATAGTTGCTATTCTTTCAGTTCTCTTTTGAATAACAAGTTGGTAGATATGTTAAAGAATGAGTGATGACTGGATGGAAGAGTGCCAGGGATGCCTGCTGCATAGAAACTTAGCAGCAAAATGGACGATGACATACCTGATGTTATGAGACCAGAAATGTAAATTACCTTACATACACATATGCCATAACAATACACAAGTCACGGTAGTACATAAGTCTCACCCTCTTTGTGTTTATAATATTGTGACTTTTGCTGTTGACTAATACATAAACTGCATGTTGCTTTTCATAAATACTGTTTGCATCTTCACTAGAAATTGGGATTATTTCAGCTAAACAAAACATTTAGTTGAAATAATCACAAGCATTGTCAATGCAGTCAAGCAAAGTTCCAGAGCCAAACATATGGTAGCTATATTTTTCTATAGTCTACAGACCAACTTAAACTTTTAAACCATCACTTTTGACTGGCAGACAGATTATGCAACATTATTTGATTAAGATTACTATTGGAGGATGGAGAACTGTAACTATATGTTTTCAATATCTGAAGGTTATTTTTGTTTTTGTACAAGATATCACCTACGTATGTTCATTTATACCACTGATATTCATATGCACACATGCTTTGCATAACAGTGCAAGAATGTGTGTGTGTGTGTGCATTTGTGTGTATGCATGTGCATGTGTGAGTGTGTGTGTGCATGTACGATGTGTTTGTCAATATGTGTGTGTTACTGCATGCTGCAAATTTGAAGCCCAAAGCAAAGTCTGAGTAGAAATGTCACAAGCAGTTTATTGTACCCAAAGAAAAGACTGCTACTTGTCTATGAGTATACATGACAATTGAAACTGCATTTTTCGTAATGAGAAATCATTATCTAAATATCTAAGATATAACAACCAAAATCATCTTACCTTGGCAAACAACTAAGATTACATTATCTTTTACATTTAGCCTTTTTTAGATTGCAGTGTGTGATTTGAACATAGTTACTTGCTATTTCTAACAGTTGAACAACAACATGGAGGATCACTTATTAGCTTGAGACCCTGGAAGTAAGATTCATAGGTGTTCACTCTTCAATTTCAATTTTATTGGGCTTTTATAAAATAAACTAGCATTGATTTCATGTGACTACATTGATCCTCTTAAAAACTTTGGCCTAGTGATTAGTGAAAATAAGTCATCATCATCGACATCATCATCGTCATCATCCTTATCATTTTGTTCCTAATTTTGCTTTTCCTTGTTGGTGTGGGTCAGACAAATCTTATTCAAGCAGTATTAGTTATAGCTAACAGCCCTTCGTTTTGCCCACTTTTACCTGTTTTTCAAGTAAGGTATATTTATTTCACTGGTTTTCATACAATAAAACTAATGCAGTTGCAAGACATTGTTCATAAAGGAAATATCTGCAAATTTCACAACTTGTAACATAATGGTTTTTCATGCAAAGCATACAGAATGTAAACATTCACACAGATGCATGCATGCATGTCTGACCACTAACATACAATCCATGCATACATTTGTTTATGTTTTTCTGATGTCAAAAATGATAATGTACAACTGAGCTGAATATATATATATATATATATATATATATATATATATATATATATACTTTATTTAAAAGCAGCAGAAATATAACAAAAAAACGGTTACTCTGAGTTTCACGTTCCCGTTCATCGGACAGTTTTGTTAGAAATGGAGAAAGAATAACAATGCAATCGAAAGTAATATAAAATTTAAAACACATGGATTCGTTTGATTGGTCGTTTCAAATAACGGTCATGGATTGGTCGTTTCAAATAACGGTCATGGATTGGTCATTTCAAATAACGGTCATGGATTGGTCATTTCAAATAACGGTCATGGAGGCGTAATGCACAGACCAAATAAATTTAATATAGATTCATCCTATTAAAAAATATATCGAAGAAAACCTTAAATAGAAAAATGGGCCCAAAATACATATTGTAAATAATTAATTATATTCGAATTAACACATTAAAATCAAATCAATAAAATAAAGTATACGCTGCATTCAAAATAAAATAAAATAAAATTACAATAGCGCGTACGTATACAAGGCTATCCACAACATATATATATCTATATATAAACATATACATCGAAATACACAGTTGCATACGCACGAACAATCTACGTATATAGGCCTATATTTACAAGGCACAGATATATACATAAGTACAAATTTACACACATATATACACACACACGCATTTAAGTTTGCACGTGAAAA
>NC_068998.1:34553529-34554040 GCF_001194135.2 Octopus bimaculoides
CTGGTAATGAAATTGTATCTTAAGCTATGGAGTGGAGGGGTAAAGAGTAACGTATCTATAATAACGTTAAATATAGGAAAGGGGTGGCGGGGGAATGCAGTTGTCATAAGGAAGGAAAAGAAGAAAGAAAGAGAAGAAAGAAAGAAAGAAAGGGAAAAAAGAAAGAAAGGGAAAAAAAGAAAGATAGCAAAGGAAGGAAAGAGAGAAAGGCTGGGAATAGGAAGGAAGAAGTAGAGAGAGAAAATAAGCAAGAACATATGTATATAGTAAACGTGCATAAAATTTAGATTGCGCATATATGCGTATACAAAAATGGATATAGCATCACGTATATAGATACATATGTTGATATATACGCAAATACTTACGATCACAACCGTACACATGCGTATGCACACATTCAAGTATATGTGAGTGTGAACCTAATCGCACATACGCATATATAATAATATAGATGCATGTATGTATAAATAAATATAAGCATATACTCTTACCCATGTATACACAAAAA
>NC_068998.1:34555773-34556897 GCF_001194135.2 Octopus bimaculoides
TATATATATATATATATATATATATATATATATATATATATATATGTATGCATGGGTGTATGGTAAAAAGCTTGCTTCTCAAACAAATGGCTCTGGGTTTAGTTGTACTGCATGGCAACTGAGGCAAATGTTGTCCCCTATAGCCTCAGGCTGATCAACGTCTTGTGAGTGGATTTGGTAGACAGAACTTGAAAGAAGCTTATTGTATATATGTATGCGCGCGCGCGCGCGTGTGGTTGTATTTGTCTCCCACCTAGTGTTTGGCAACTGGTGTTGGTGTGCTTAAGTGTTTGTAACCTAGTGGTTCAGCAAAATAACCAGATGGAATAAGCACCAAGCTTTAAAAAAATAAGTACTAGACCGTATTCATTCGGCTAAAATTCTTCTAACCAGTGCCCCAGCATGGTTGCAGTCTAATGACTGAAACAAGTAAGATATATATATATCGCAAAGGCACATGGCTTAGTGGTTTGGACATTTGGCACACAATCGTAATTTTGTGTGTTCAATTCCCGGCGACAGAGTCTGCCCTTGAGTAAGACACTATTTCACATTGCTCCAGTCTACTTACCTGGCAAAAATGAGTAGTACCTGTATTTCAAAGAGCCAGCCTTGTCACACTCTGTGTCACACTGAATCGCCCTGACAGTTACTTTAAGGGAACACGTGCCTGTGGCGTGCTCAGCCACTTGCATGTTAATTTCATGAGCAAGCTGCTTTATTGATTTTATCAGCTGTAGAACTCTCATCATCATAACAAATGGAGTGCTCTTTTATATTGTTGCAAGACAGTGTAGGAGAGAGAATAGTGATGTTGTAGGAGAGAAATGTGTTCGCATGGATGATGGTACGCTTGCATTAAATGAGGATGCAAAGAAAGAGGTCTGGAGATGCCACTACGATAGATTGCTTAATAAAGAGAATGAATGGGAGAAAGAGAGCCTGCCGTATGTCGACCCAATAGAGGGACCAGCTATCTGAGTTGATAGTACCAGGGTAGATAAAGCAATTAAGAGTATGAAGACCGGGAAAGCCCCCGGCCCATCAGGAATCACTGCAGAGATGCTCAAAATATCTGGCAGTGTTGGCTATAGCCTAGTCACCCGTATTACGAACCAGGTGAT
>NC_068998.1:34558786-34560890 GCF_001194135.2 Octopus bimaculoides
GGCACATAAAAGACACCATTTTGAGCGTGGCCGTTTTCGTGCGGGTGACACGGAAAAGCACCCACTACACTCTCTGAGTGGTTGGCGTTAGGAAGGGCATCCAGCTGTAGAAACTCTGCCAAATTAGACTGGAGCCTGGTGTTGCCATCCGGTTTCACCAGTCCTCAGTCAATTCGTCCAACCCATGCTAGCATGGAAAGCGGACGTTAAACGATGATGATGATGATGATGATATATATATATATATATATATATATATATAGTAGCTGCTTTCTTGTATACGAGCAAAGCCATTGCTAAAAAGAAACACTAAAATGAGTCACTGATGATGCAATGAGAGGCCCTTGTATGGCTCTTGAGCCTTACCAAAGATTTGCACATTCTAGTACATAATGCAGTTGTGCTGGCTAGCAGAGGGTACAGGTTCCACAGCATGAATTTTGTGCCTTTTTAGGTTTCAGACAGCAATGTACATGCAAGATGTTCATTTCCTTTTCCTCTCCACCAATACCTGTGCTTGAAGCTTTTTTGAAGAAAACTTTTGCACAGAACTAATTCCACTCTCTAAACTACAAGGCATGATCCAAAAAGAAGAGCAAGTTTACATCATTGGGTGCATTTGCAGTCACGAGTTTCATATCAGACTGTCCTTTACCCAATTTTTGTCCAATCAAAGGCTAACCACAAGGCACCTGTGAAGCATTTGAATTCATAGTTACTTTCTCCTAGATAGATTGCCTTCCCCAGAGTTCCATCCACCTCTCTCTCTCTCTCTCTCTCTCTCTCTCTCTCTCTCTCTCTCTCTCTCTCTCTCTCTCTCTCCCTATATATATATATATATATATATATATACTGGGTCATCCCATAAATAATACAGATTTTTTATATTTCATTTCTTTTTCAAAATTAAGATAAACAAACTCTCCTTCACTTTCTACAATGCTCTTCCATCTATCTGGTAGACTTGCAAGGGCTCTCTTCTGAAATTCACTTGTTCGTGATGAAAAATACCCTTCCAGTACTGTTCTGACGTCATCTACAGAATTCATATTTTTTCCATTAAAATGATTTTGAAGACAGTGGAATAAATGATAATCAGATGGAGTAATGTCCAGCGAATATGGTGGGTGGGGTATCATTTCCTATTCAAACAGCTCTAGCCTTTAGAATGTCATCCTTGCTGTATGTGGCCAAGCATTATCCTGATGGAAAAACACCTTCCATCTTGAAACCAAAGATGGTCATTTTTCCTCCAGTGCTAATTTAAGCTGCTCAAGCTGCTCACAGTAGATTTCCGTTATTATTTGGTTTAGGTTTAAAAGTCCAAAGTGGACTAAACTTATCATTTCCCACCAAACAGATAACAACATCTTACGTGGGTGAAGAACTTCTTTAGCCTAGGGTACTGGTGTTTCTTCTTTACCTACCCTCTGTCTTTGGCACTTGATATTTTTATAAAGAACCCATTTCTTGTCAGCAGTCACTATTTGGTCCAAAATAGATTTATTCGTGAGACGTGACAGCACGCATTCACTCTCTGCATGTTATTAGACTCAGAAGGTTTGTGAGGAACCCATTGACCCAATTTGCTGACTTTTCCAATGGCATGCAGGTATTGATGAATGGCTGAATGACCAAATCCAAGCTTTTGTGCTAGCTCCTCAACATTTTCAATGGGATTTTGTTCCACCAGGATTTGCATGACATCCTCGTCAAACTCTACAAATCTTCCAGGACAAGAGTTGTGTTCTAGGTAGTAGTTTCCAACTTGGAATTTCTGGAACCATCATTGACACTGGCTTACACTTATTGTCTGATTCCCATATACTGCATTAATATTCCTTGCACTTTCCATTGAGTTGTTGCCTTTATTGAACTCATAAAGCAAAACATGCCGAAGATGCTCCTTTGTCACTTCCATTATAGCTTTGGAAAAAAAAAACTGTCAGAATTGAACTGCACCCTTCAAAACTTGCATTAAGAATAAGAAAAAAGGTAAAATTACTACCTGTTTTTATAAACAAGTTGATGCAGATAGTTTATCCTGTCCTCCTCCAACTTTTAGTTCATGCAATTGAAAAATCCACATTATTTATGGGATGAC
>NC_068998.1:34560900-34567849 GCF_001194135.2 Octopus bimaculoides
TATATATATATATATATATATGTATATATATGTATATATACCATAAACATATACATGCACATACATACATACATACATGCATGTACAAATCCACACACATATTGTTCATTTGTTTATTCTTTTATTCTTTTACTTGTTTCAGTTTTTTTACTTTGGCCATGCTGGAGCACTGCCTTTAGTCGAAAAAATTGACCCCAAGATTTATTCATTGTGAACCTAGTACTTATTCTATCAGTCTCTTTTTGCTAGACCGCTAAGTTACTGGGACATAATCACACTAACATTGGTTGTCAAGTGATGGCGGGAGGACAAATACATACATACAAATTTATACATATATAATACACACACACACACACACACACACACATATATATATATATATATATATATATATATATATATATATATATATATATATATATATATATACGATGTGCTTCTTTCAGTTTCTGTCTACCAAATCCATCCACAAGGCTTTGGTCGGCCTGAGGCTATAATAGAAGATGTCACACAATGTGACTGAACCTAATACTTCATGATAATAAAGTGAACTTTCTATCCAAACAATCAGGCCAACTGTTAGAGGAACCAATGGGAAATAAGTGAAATGCCTATTATTAAAGCTGCTGCAGATCACTGATGACAACATCTATAATAATTAAAACTTTCAATTGCAAACTGTCTCCAGTAAACTCAGCAGCGATTCCCAGGTTTATATGAGCCAATAAACTATAAATGTTACCCAGAAAAATATTGGCTTTGAGCAAAATCAAAACAAATCAATTATGTTCAATTGGGAATTTTGTCCTAGTTTGTTTATCCAATATGTCTTTTGCTTTCTTTTTTAAAGAATGGTAAGGTGTGACGACCAAGATATTTGGTTGCTATTTAAAGCAGGTAGAGTGATAATGGAGAGACTTCCTTGAATCTTATCTTTATTGGAAGGAAAATGTAGTAGCAATAAATGTAACCAAATAAATGAAGTATGTCATTTAAGACTATTTTCCAGGCATGCCTGTGTGGAAAGAAGTTTGCTTCCACACCACATAGACCTATATTCAATCCTACTGTGTGAAATCTTAGGCAAGTCTCTTCTACTATAGCCTCAGGCTAACCAAAGCCTTGTCAATGGATTTGGTAGACAGGAATCGAAAGAAATCCATCACATCTGTGTGTGTGTGTGTTCATTTTAGTCTGTGTTTGTCCCCTACCACTGCTTGACAACTAGTGTTGGTATGCTTCATCCGCCATAACTTAGCAGTTCAGCAAAAGAAACTGATAGAATAAGTACCAGGCTTAAAAAGAAAATTAGTTTTGGGGTCGATTCATTTGACTAAAAATCCTTCAAGGTGGTGCCCCATCATGGCCACAGTCTAATGACTGAAACAAATGAAAGAATAGATAAAAGATCATTTTCCTTTAAAACATTTCAAAATTCAGTGTTCTAAACATTTAGTGCTTCAATCTATCAGCAAACTAATTTTTGGAATATTTGAATTTAGCCTTGTCATTTTTGACTTTCTCACATTCAGCTTTATAATTAACAATTCTTATGTGGCCACAAGATCTGAGCTGATTGGTTTATAATTGGCTGTTAGCATTTTATCATATCTCTAAGTCATATACTTAACTAAATTTATGTATCGCAATACTCATTAAGGAGCATCAAATTTATGAAGAAATATATCACTCATTGAATTCAGTATCTAAACTTCTATACAGCAGCCTGCGTGGTTGATGAAATGATAAAAAGAAAAACGGAAAAGTAAAACCTGTCCTTGTTCAACATTTTCTTAACATTTCTTATGAAACCTATTACTACATTTTCTTTTTCCTTTTTCATTCATTAAAGAATGAACTTTGGATATCATGAAGTTTCTTTGTTGAGTATCTGAAGTCCTATCTGCATGAGTAGGCTGAGAGGTTGTTCAGTGGTGTGCATCGAATCTAGACTTATGTACTGTCTAGCTGTAGATTGTCAGTCAGATTTGGAAAACAATTCCACTTGATGATAATGGTTTCTGGTTGCTTATGTTATTCGGATTTTCCAGATTGCTATTTTGGGAAAGAATTATTGCTGAAGAAATAAGTGTGTGTTGTTATATACTGATTATCAGCAACTTCTTTCATGGTTTCATTACTATGAAGTTTTTAGTCGAGCATTCCGCTTAATGCTGTAACAAATAAATAAATTGATATGAGAGATCTGCTTAAACAGACACGAAGGTTAGCTGAACATGCTATCATTCTACCATGTCTTTTACCTTCATGACTATAGCAATAGAAACTATCAATACCCATCCACCGTTGCTTGTGTGTATGTATATATGAATGTATATGTGTAAGAGTTGGGTATACTCTGTTTGTATGCATATGTGTAGGATTGCAATGGTTAAGTTGATAGGTGCTGGTGTAATAGTTTCTGGTCAAGCTTTTAATATCCGCTACAATATCACCTGCATCAGTGCACCTAGATGCATTATGAATACACACATGTAGTAATTAGAGGGTTGTGCTCATAATTTTAAGACTGTTGGTTCAATTCCCAGTCCAAGCAGTGCAATTTGTCTTTGAAAAAGGTACTTCATTTCGTGTTGCTTCATTTTACTGCTGAAATGTGTACCAAAGACAGCTGGGGTTCATCTTGCAATACACTGAGAACTTTTATAGAGAGGTCTTGTAATCTGAAAGTCCCTTAAATATCTTAGAAACCTGGAAAAACTGTGGCCTTATCTGTGGGTTTGAGATAAACTTTACTTCTTTAATACCCATCTAGATCATCAGTGTTATCATAACTATAACTAACTTTAAAGTCCTAATAGTTCTTCTCATTATTATCATTTAGTTTTAGCTGTTCTTTTCCCATGTTCATTGGTGATAGAGACAGTTCTGCCAAATCTGTATAATTTGATCTGCAGCTTCTCATGTTCTCACCTTATCAGTATTACTGTGGCATCATTTAGTTTTGATTTGTATTTTAAATCATATTTTCTGAAAAAATAACTTTGTCGATTACAATTTTCCACTAGGTCAGCCACATACACTTTCGCAAAATTTCTGATGGGTAATATTGATAAGGAAGCATCTGTGCAGCCGAGGCAGAACAAATATCATACAGAATTTTCACTCAAAATTGGTTTTCAAAAATATATATATTACCAAAGGATACATAGACACAGATACACACAGACAGACACACACACCAACACACACACGCATGCACACACACCACTATTGCTACCTGTATAGAATGTCTCTCACTGTCATCCTACTTTGGTTGCTTTGTATGAATAAATAATAGAAATACTTCTTGATGTACACACCTTGGTCTTTGGATAAATAGAGCTCAGTCTGCTATAATTAATTGGACTAGGTTTCTAGTTTAAGGGTAACTTCTACTTTCCTTCAACCAGTCTCATATCCCTGATAAATTTAAGGGATGTGGTTACTACTTTGTATTCCTTGTACAAAGTAAAATGATAAAGAAAGATGCACCAGAACATACCATATATTATATACAGTGGTGCATCTGCACCACTGACTCACATGCTACAGACACTACAGAACGAAATTCATAAAATCTACGTACTGATACTTGTAAAACCTCTTTAGCATCTTCTCTTAAACTATAGCCGTTATCGTACAGACAAGTTCTGATATGTGTGTATGTGTATGAGTGTGAGTGTGTGTGTGTATGTGTGTGAGTGTGTGTGTTTGTGTGTATGTGTGTACATACATACACACACACATAGACACACATGCATATACATATATATATATATAGACATCTATTTGTGTATGTATATTTTATATATATGTCATATGTCAGTGTGTGTGTACATATATATACACAAGATATATAAATATATATAAATATATATATATATATATATATATATATATATATATATATATATATATATATACATACATACATATATTGTGTATACATATGTGGACACACACACACATACACACACACACATATGTATATCAATATCTGTTTATGTATGTATACTTCTTTATATATATGTTATATGTGAGTGTATGTGTGTGTGTATATATATATATACACACACACACACACATATGTGTGTGTGTGTGGTTACAGCATTAAAAAATTCTGATATTTTCTTGTAATCAATGTGTTGAAAAAATGTATTTGTCTGAGATTTACTTTTAATCTATAAACACGACAGCAGAAGGTGAACATCATGTTTCTATACTAAATAGATAGAAATATACTACAGCTTTTATCTTTTACTTGTTTCAGTCATTAGACTGCGGCCATGTTGGGGCACTGCCTTGAAGAATTTTTAATTGAATGAATCAACCCAAGTACATATATTTTTAAAACTTGGTACTTATTCTATCAGAGTCTTCTGCTGAACTACTAAGTTACGGGGATGTAAATACAGAAATACCATGTATCTAGTGGTGGTGGTGGTGGGGGGGGGGGCAAACACAGAAACAAGACATGCACACATAGATATATACATACGATGGGCTTCTTACAGTTTCCATATACCAAATCCTTTTACAAGGCTTTGGTCAGCCCAAGACTATAGCTGAAGATGCTTGCCCAAGGTGCTATGCAATGCTATTGAACCTGGAACTACGTAGTTGGAAAGTAAGCTTCTTACCACACAGCACTTATACATCTATAACATCTATATCTTTAAGCACCACAAGATGATATTTAAACCAAATTGCTATAATATATATGTTCAAGTGAATATTTCAAACACCTCTTTAGGCTCATAAGTGTAATGTATAGAACATCTACTGACAACTAACTGCAGTTCAAATAGTATAACATCTCATAATGAACTGCAGGCACAACATTACAACAACCATTATATCTACCGATAGCTCATATTCAAGACTACAATATCTATAAATCTTTTAGTGTATAGTGATTTTGAGTCTGTGTAGTATTGTGGCCATGCTGGGTCTATTACTGTGACCGGTGCCACCATGACAAGCAGGGTTTTACTTCAAATAATATTAACTCTTGCAAGTATATCCATTTGGTGCTTATTTTACTGATCACTGTTTATGGAACCATTAAGCAATGGTTTTTGACATCAAGGACAAATTGACTCTAGTTTACACCAGTAAATATAAACATTGATATGGAGACAGGCAGATGCAACCACAAACACACATATACACACACAATCACTTATATCACATACATACTCATATAATATTATCTTGGTAATAACCTTATAGCATGCTTTCCAAAGCTCTTCTTTGGGTATCAGCTACCAGATGCTATCATAAAGTAGGACTCCTCCTGTTACTGGAGGAGTCCTACTGTATGATAGGAGTCCTATGTGGAGATTCACAAGTATCTACAGAGTGTATACAAGAAAATTTTAATACAAGAAGATGGAATGAAAAGGTTTTATTACAAATCACTACAATTGTTTTGGTGTATCATTATCAGCTGGTAATTGCTGAATGTTACATTTATTATACACATCACTGCATTAATATGGTTCAACAAATGCTGTATTCAGATGAGTAGGGTTCAAATCTCAGCTAAACATACACTCCTATTTTTCACTCTTATGAATGTATCTCCTTTCATGCTACTCTACATACAAGCCTCCAAATACACTTATATAGAAATACTTTTCTCCATATTTATATCCATTCATTTACAATTTTGAGACTATACTCAAAAAAGAAATATAATACTATGGGGTAACCTTATTAGGTTTGTTTGTTCTGACCTACTAAGTTCTAAGTATCATGATATCTCCATTTACGTATAATAATGCTACTTTGGAAATACATGCAATATTCATTCTTTAACCAGGTCTTGCAAGTACATATTAGTACGTCATGGAAAATAGATCTGTCCTGTAGTTGTTTCACTTTTAACCAAATAACTTTACACACATTCAAATTATTATGAAATTGTATAATTTAGACTGACAAAAGTACAATCATTCTAATAATGATAATAAAAACACTTTCAATGAATATATTTTTCAATAAATAAATAAGGCATCAGAGAGGCGATGCCTGTTCTGTGCACACACAAGGATAAAATAAAATTTAATTCAATAATCTCAGACGAATTCATATTTCAACAAAATGACATCAAGAGTTATTTCCCCTGCTTATCGTTTCTGCATATGTGACAAAGAAAAAAACATTTTGATTCACGCAACCAAAATTTAATGAGTTCGAGCCATTCATCCAAAAAGTATTTCTGCCAAATTTGGTTAAAATCTTTTCAACCGTTTTCCAGTAATTTTGCAAACACAAAGACAAACAGACAAAGGCATGTGACTACAATACCCTGCTTTCGCTTACATGTACAGGGTAATGATTGATACAATATCAAATATCACAGAATTCTCCAAAATTCCAAAATCGAGCTTTTAACTCTATGGTTACATGTTGGAACAATTTCAGAGTGTTTGTTAATAGCATTATCATTGCATAACATTATGTCTTGCGTTTCTTCCAAGCAAAGTATGTGCTTTAGAGTTTGCCTAGTATACAGCTTTTGTTGGACCATATTAATGCAATGATGCATATAAGTAACATTCAACAGTTACCAGCTGGTAATGATGCACCAAAACAATTGTAATGATTTGTAATAAAGCCTGTTCATTTCACCTTCTCATATAAAGTCATGTCACACACACACACACACACACACACACACACACACACACACCTCAAGCATATTTGAACTGGTAACAAGTTTGTATTTATAGCCATCACTGCTTATTACTTTCATCCCATGCAATATACACATTTATACACATACATACATACATACATACATACATACATAACATAGGGTGGCACTATATTCTCTCCTGCTGAATCTTACCCACATTCTAATCACCCTCTTACTCTCAGTAACTCCCTGATGCTACTTTTCATTTCCCTCCTATTAACTTCTTCCTCGACAGTACCC
>NC_068998.1:34567859-34570025 GCF_001194135.2 Octopus bimaculoides
TCAACAATAATCCTCTATAACTCTAAGAATTGTCTTGGATCTTAATGAACCATCCAGTACCATCACTGGATCCATTTGCTCAATCTGTACTACTACCTTCATCATTTTGACCTCTTCATCTCCCTCTTTTCTACTCAATAATCCCTAGCACTACTCTTCTTCTCCTCTCTCTTCTGCCTCCTATACTCTCACCCCATCTTCCTACAATAGATTAGCTCCTGCTATCAATACGGGCTCCTTTTTGATTTGCATACTGCAAGGTAATTTGCTTATGGTAAGGCAACCTCTTTAGTGCTGGTGCTGTGAAAAACATGTCCTCAGTACACTCTGTAAAGTAGTTGGTATTAGGAAGGACATTCAGCACTAGAAGTCAATCCATAGAGAAGGGTTATGAGGAAGATGTGGTCCTCTGACAAGTTGAACTATTCTATTTATGCCAGCATGGAAAGTAGACATAAAATGATGTTGATGATCACCATCATCATGGGTGTGTGCATGTGTACATATGAAAAGAATCCTGGAGATGATGGTGTGATTGAAGAATTTTTCAAAAATAAATCTTTACTTCATAGTTACAATCACTTTCCAAATACTTCTTATGCATGCAGTAAGATGTAAATATCATTGTATGATTCAGATTCAAATTTCATTACTAGTGTTCTATACCAATCTAATAGATTTAGTTAGCCTCAGTAATCAAGTACTGTCATTCAACAAATATTCTAGCATAAAGATATTTGCTTGTATACTTTTAACAGACAATCCATTGCATACATTAAGAACTCTTGACTGGAATCAAAATCCAACACAAACTAACGAGAAACCTCTAAGTGGTTACTATCTATTAATGATCTGTGCTAAAAATGATAGTCAACCATTTATGTTTATCTAAGATTTCTCAAAGAAGTGTTATACACTACATAGCTTTTAAACAAACTAAAAAATCAGAAACCTTGTTGGATTTTCTTGACTTTAACCTCAGTTCATCCCTAACCCAACAGATTTATAGCCAAAGGCCTTCCTTCAGTTATAATATAATAATGTATGTTTTATGTCACTATATTATTCTATGTTCTCTTTAGTCAAGGTTTACAAGCTACGAAGTACTTTCCAGAACTTTTGAGACTGTTTCAGGAGAGGCATTTATTAATTTCAAAGAAATACAAAACTCTAATCTCCTTCAAAATAAGATCCTCTGACTTCAATGCACATGTAGTACTCCATCCACTTCTTGAAGGCACCATGGAAGTTGTCCAAAGTGAAAGCATCCAGGAGTCTTGTCACAGCCTCTTTCATCTTTTTAGTGACTTCAGAACGATTGCCCCTAAGCTTTAGCTTAAGGAATGACAAAAAATCACAGGAAGCAAGATCTGAGCTCTAAGTTGGGCAGGGACAGTTTGATACTCATCTCTGTCAAGTAGTTGGCTACCAGGATGGAACTGTAAACTGGAACATTGTCTTGGTGGAGGTACTTAGGCCTTTTGTGAAGAAACCTTTTCCTGAACCTACACAAAGCACTCTCTGCTTATTGTCTGATCTGAAGGAACCCACTGGGTGTAGATGATGCCCTTACAACTGAAAAAAACCCAGTATCATCATGAGATTCCTGGTGGACTTACTTGCCTGGTTTTCCTGAGTCTGGGTGAGCCTGGATGATTCCATCAGGCATTCTGTCTCTTGGCTTCTGGATCATAACAATAGATCCAGCTTTTGTCACAAGGCACTAGAGTCTCAAATATTCTTGGACTGGAGGTAATGAGTTCGATCATCTTCCTATTGTTGCCAACACATATCTACTTCTATTCATTACTGAGCACTTCATCATCATCATCATCATCGTTTAACGTCCGCTTTCCATGCTAGCATGGGTTGGACGATTTGGCTGAGGACTGGTGAAACCAGATGGCTACACCAGGCTCCAATCTGATTTGGCAGAGTTTCTACAGCTGGATGACCTTCCTAACGCCAACCACTCAGAGAGTGTAGTGGGTGCTTTTACGTGTCACCCGCACGGAGGCCAGTCAGGCAGTACTGGCAACGGTCACACTCAAAATGGTGTATTTTATGTGCCACCCGCACATGAGCTAGTCCAGGGGCACTGGCAACGATCTCGCTCGAAAATCCTACGAAGGCCAGTCAGGCGGTACTGGCAACGGCCACGCTCAA
>NC_068998.1:34570489-34577792 GCF_001194135.2 Octopus bimaculoides
TATTTTATGTGCCACCCGCACATGAGCTAGTCCAGGGGCACTGGCAACGATGTCACTCGAAGGTCCTTACACATGCTGCAGGCACAAGTGCCAGAAAGGCGACGCTGGGCACAGGTGCCATCACGATTTCGATTTCACTTGTCCCAATAAGTCTTCGCAAGCTGAGTTTCATGTCCAATGAGGGAGACGACGTTGGCATGGGTGCCAGTCGTCAAATTTCACTTGATTTCGATTTCACTTGCCTCAAGAGGTCTTCGCAAGTGGAAGTTTAGTGTCCAATTTAACTCGATTTCGATTTCACTTGCCTCAACAGGTCTTTGCAAGTGGAGTTTAGTGTCCAATTTAACTCGATTTCGATTTCACTTGCCTCAACAGGTCTTCGCAAGTGGAGGAGCAAATTTTACATAAATTTTGCCCATGTTTAAATCTTCATCAATAATTATTAGTACGTTTGCCACACCAAATCCAAATTGTACACTCATTGTCTTTATAGACATATGACAGTCATCATACAGAAAATTGGGGATTTTCTCAACCAGTTCGAATGTTCTGAAAACCCTCTACCTCCAACATTCGCATTGTCCCTCACCTCCTCTCTCTTATCCTGAAATGTCTTGTGCTAGGGAAACACAGATGTTCAGCTCATACAAATTCATCCATTAACACTCTGGTGCATTTCATAAGTTTCTGTACCAATTTTGCCCCTTTTAGCACAACCTTATTGCATAACAAGTTTCTAAATTGCCTTCACATCCTGACTGCATTCTGCAAACAAGCGAGCTGTGACAAGCAGTGCTTAGCAGGGGTGTTCAAAGAATTGTCATAGTCATCTCCTTCAATCTAGAATAAAAAATGTTGGCATGTCAATTGTTAGCTGTATAGTAATGATATTCTATGAGGGTCAGCTGAAAAATTGCACTTTTGATCAGGTGTCAGAAGACATGGCACCCACTGAGTAGAAACCTTCTTTGTGCTAAGTTCAGTATGCAGAATATTCTCAACTCTCTCATGGAATATACTAATAGCATTGGCTACTTGACTTGTAGTCAATTACCTGTCATCCATCACTCTGTGGTGAACACAATCAGTGTTTTCCACAGTAGTGGCAGTTGTAACTTTGTCCAGACCTCAGGTCATCTTCAAGGTTCTTTTTCCCCCCACTAAACTCAGCTGCCAACTTTTGCACTATCGATAAAGCTTGAGCATCATCTCCAAATATAGCAACCATGTCAGCATGAATGTCCTTGGGGCCTGAACCTTTCTTCTGCAGGAATTTGATAAAACCATGAAGCTAAATTTGATCCATTTTTAGATAAGCCATTGCTAGTTATTTTTGCAGTCTTCATTAAACAGTCAGATGTCAGTTCACCTGGAAAGAAACAATGTAGTAATTAATAAGAAGGGCTCAGATTTAACAGCTCTAGCATCATCAGCCTATGAACTTTTCAGCCAACCCTCATAAAATTACAATAATCTAGAAAAGTGTTAACTACCTCCCCTAAAAAAAAGTCTCAAACCTTCTCTAATGCAGCTCTTATAAAAAGTCTCAGATATTACATTAGTTGGAGTGTTGAGAGCTAAGAAGAGATTCTTGAATATCTGAGAGTTCTCCTTAAAAAACCCTAACTGCATTATTTTACGAAAGTTATAATACTAGTACTTAATGCACATGTAACATGCATTAATCTGTTCTAAATAATCATGAAAATTCTGTAAACATATAGAAAAAAATATTAATAGTTGGGAAAATTCAAATATTATTTCAAATATATTTATAGCAGTGAAACATTTCCGAATTAATTATAGGGTACAAACAACATGTTACTTCAATATTGTCAACAAATGTCAACAAATTTATTTGATAACAAGTTGTAGTAAAGAAAGTACATTTGAAAATTCTTTCTTACATTGAACAAAAAGCATGAATTTTATGAAGTATATTATTGCTTTGACTCTGCATGAGGTGTTTAGTCAACAACTTGAAAAATGTCAAAATGTTGGTCGATCATTGATGGATCAATGATATAAGCATCAGAAAATTACATGGAGAGTATTTTTCCTAAAGCATCAAAGAGTGCAATTAACTTTTTTTCTCTTTTGAGATGTTCATTGTAGTATCAACAACAGGTGAATGTCTTTCTAAAGCAACTGAGTGCAACAGAGGAAAGGATTAAAAGCACAAAGCAGAAGCTAAATAAAAAAAGAAAGCAAATGGTTTTATCATTTCTCGAACAACCTATTCTTTCATCAGCATTAATAATGACAGTAGTGAGTGTATCAGCCAGAATTAAAGGCTCTTCAAGAACCAAATGTGGTTTTTGAAGAGGCAGAAAATACTAAGCCGTTGAATAATGAGAAGCAGGAAAACACTGCACATCATGTATCAGGTGTGATTCATAATTGCAATCTAGGTTCCTTAGATTTTGTAAAAGACATTTAAAAAATATAATTTTCTGAGATATTCTGCAGACAGAAATGCTTATACTGGGTTCTAACTAAAGAACTACAGAAATCTTTAGAAAATAGTGGTATCATTGATGCTGAAATTCAAACTAAATGACATAAAAAATGGCAAGATCTTGTCCACAGAATTCCCAGTTGCATAACAGTTTAGCAATACAAAATCTTGCATTACATGGTGACAAAGAATCCTTGATACATATGCAAGAAGGTGATTTCAAAAGTGTTCTGTTGTTACTAAAATTGTTAACAAAGTTCAGTTTTCTCATGGAAACACATTCTCTGGGAGACTCGTTGTTACTGCTAAGTGAATATATTCAGCTGATGGCTTCTATGGTTCATCACAATCTGCATTATATATCATTCATTCATAAGACCAAATATTTTACCCTCATGTTTGATTCTATTGGCTTATCCCATAACTAATGTGGTTTTTACGTACGTCTTTTATTTTTCAAAATTAAGATAAACAAAGTTCTTTTTCATTTAAAATATACTCTCCTTCATTTTCTATAATGCTTTTCAATCTGTCTGGTAGATTTGAAAGGCCCCTCTTCCAAAATTCACTTGTCCGTGACGAAAAATACTCCTCCAGTGCTGTTCTGACTTCCCTCATCTACAGAATTCATATTTTTTCCATTAAAATGATTTTGAAGACTGATTATCATTTGATAATCAGATGGAGTAATGTCCAGCAAATATGGTAGGTGGGGTATCGTATCGTTTCCAATTCAAATTGGCCCCAGCCTTTGGAATGTTATCCTCACTGTAAGTGACCAAGCATTATCCTGATGGAAGAATACCTTTCATCTTGAAATCAAAGATGGTCGTTTTTCTTCTAGCACTGAATTAAGCTGCTCAAGTTACTTGCAGTAGATTTCCTTTGTTATCATTTGGTTTGGGTTTAAAAGTTCAAAGTAGACTAAACCTTTCATATCCCAACAAACAGATAACAACACATTACATGGGTGAAGATGTTCTTTCACTTGGGGTCCCGGTGTTTCTCCTTTCCCTGCCCATTGTCTTCAGCACTTGATATTTTTAAAAAGAACTCATTTCTTGTCACAAGTTACTACTTGGTCCAAAAAAGGTTCGTTCATGAGATGTGACAGCAAAGAAGAGCACACATTCAATCTCTGCACATGATTAGGCTCGGAAAGTTTGTGAGGAACTCATCGACCCCATTTTCTGACTTTTCTGATGACACGCAGGTGTCAATGAATGATTGAATGACCAAATCCAAGATTCTCTGCTAGTTCCTCAACAGTTACAATGAGATTTTGTTCCAGCAGGGTTTGCAGGATGTCCTCATCAAGCTCTACAGATGTTTTAGGACATGACTCGTCTTCTAGGCTGTAGTTTCCGGCTCGGAATTTCTAGAACTACAGTTAACACTGCCTTACACTTATTGTCTGATTCCCATTTACTGCATTAATACTTCTCTCACTTTCCGTTGCGTTATTTCCTTTATTGAACAAATAAAGCAAAATATACCGAATATGCTCCTTTTTCATTTGCATTAAAATCAAACTACATTCTTCCAAACTTGCACTAAGAATAAGTAGAATGTAAAATTACTACTTGCTATTATAGAAAGTTGATCCAGGTAGTTTATACCGTCCTCCTCCGACTTTAAGTTCAAGCACTTGAAAAACCACATTATTTATGGGATGACCCAATACTTAAGATCAAGCATAACAAGAGCAAATGGCAGAAACAATTTATATTGATACATTGATCTTGATATTGATTTTAAAGAGACTTTTTTAACAATAGTTTTTCCTTGGATTCCATCATCATCATCATCATCATCATCATCATCATTATCCTCATCATCATCATCATTATCCTCATCATCATCACCATTATCCTCATCATTTAGCGTCCACTTTCTATGCTGGCAAAGGTTAGGCAGTTTGACTGGAACTGGTAAGCCAGAGAGCTGCACCAGGTTCCAATCTGATTTTGCATGGTTTCTATGGCTGGATGTCCTTCCTAACCCCAACCATGAAGTGTGTAATGGGTGTTTTTTGTCTGCCACTGGTATAGATGTTTTTGTGTGACATTGGCATGGGTGCCAGTTATGTGACACTGACATCAGCCACAACTATGATCTCACTTGGCTTACCGAGTCTTCTCATGCACAGCATAACACCAAAAGTCTCAGTTACTTGTCATCACCTCTGTGAGTCTCAACATTCAAAGATCATGATTCATCACCCTGTCCCATTTCTTACTGGGTCTACCTCTTCCACAGGTTCCCTTCATATTGGCACTTATTTACACAGCTGTCCTCACCTATTTGCTCACATGACCATACTAGTACAGTTGTCTCTCTTGCATACTACATCTAATGCCGCTTATATAATTAGAACAAACGTGTGGTGAAAACATGGTGGAAATATTTTTGGATCAACTTCTAAAAAACAAAATGCTATTATGAAACTGTTTATCTTAGTACTTTGATAGTTTGATATTTATAGCTGATTATAAAATGGTGTTCAATAGAAAAACTGCAGTTATTTTTATAAACTGCAATAACTATTCTTTGAATTTGGTTGGAATACAGTTTAGGATTAGTGATCAGTGACCACTTGAATCTAGGCTGAAATTGTGTGTTGAGTATTATATTCAAGTCACAATCATTTATGCATAATGTTTAATGATATGTTTCTGTTTGCTATCATATTAAAGAAATAGTGTGGGTATTGGAGGCAGTCAAACAATAAATAGGGAGTGAATGAGTCACAGGAGAAAATGTAAAACAGAACTACAAACACTTTGTAGACAATGGTGAGCTATATACTCCACCAGACTCGAAGTCTAGTGTAATCTCAAGCAGCTCTTCTAAGTGCAAATGAAATGATTCACATTAATATTATTGTGATAAAAGTAAGTTCTAGGCTGTTTATCAACCATATGAGCAAACACATGTTTATTAAACAACAGTCTTCCAATTAATTCGAATCTGGAAATCAACTGATTATGTATACAAATGTTTCAAATGTCATTGTTAAGCAACTGATAAGCAAACAAGAATAGGGATGTCCAAAGATCTCATTAAAGACCACCAGGTTTGGAAATTTTGTCAAAAATTTTTCCAAGTAAAAAAGTGCTGTTTAAATAAATTAATTTTTAAGTTGTATTTCTTAGAGTGTGAGATCATGATTACACATCTTCATTATGGAGTAGAGTTTGGTATCAAAGCTAGCTGAGGGTAAAAATTGTTGTTTGCATGCATAAAACAGTGTAGAGATCCATGAAATTCAGCTTATCTGACGATCAAAAAACTATGGGACTAATTGTCACCAAAATTTGAACATGTTCACGGTGGTGCACCAGCATGACCGCAGCCACTTGGCTGAAACACATAAATAAAAAAAAAAAAATATATGATTAACTAAAAAGAAAAAAAGGTAGTTAGCTTCTCATGTCATGCCAACTCTTAAGAGCCAGTTTCTCAGTTTAATGGCATATATATTTATTCCCCACCTGAACGGGATGCCAGTCCATCACAGGATTACTCATTTTTGCCGGCTGAGTGGACTTGAGCAATGTGAAATGAGGTGTTTTGCTCAAGAACACTTTGTGTTGCTTGGTCCAAGGATCGAAACCACAATCTTACAATCATGAGTCCAACACCCTGACCACTAAGCCACATATCCCCACATATATTGATGAGACTGATACAATGGCCAATCAGGCATTGAAATTATCCCAGTGTTCATACTTATCCTCAACCAAACCCTCTTTTTTTTACTTACAAATATATCTGATTTCAAAATGTTTGGGGGATGGGGTGCTTCCTGTACTCTGATCCCAGCAACTACAGCTGCACAAGCTTGCAGCACTCATGAATAAACCCTACCATCTGAGTGATACTTTCAAAATGTGTTTCCCCATTTCCTATTTTAGCATTGCATCCTTGAACACACACACACACACTTCATAGTATAGAGTATTATACATCCGTTTCAGTGAATCTTGCACATCAGTTTCACAATGAGTATTAAATAACTTGATATTAACAAGCATCAAGGTTAAGTGACACAATGTGCTCTTCAGAGAAAGCTGGTATGGAAAACAATATAGTGTCTGCTCTCTATTACTAGAGGTCATATCCATTTCGTGGGTGCTATGAAAAAAAGCGAAGCAAAGTCCAGAAAGATAAAGTGAGCAACGGATTAGCAAGACTTATTCCCTTTGGCTCTCAAGAAATTGAGATGCTGTTAAGCAGCAAGAGTTTGGATGACAATATATGCAGGGATTTAGGGGTTGATATGTGTGTAGGGTTTTTTCAAAGGGATTGATATGTTGGGCAGGTGCCCAAGCCTTTAAGCACATGTTTGAGTGCATATATATATATGTGTGTTCATTTGTATACATTTTGATTAAGTGCTTTGCTAGGTCCTCAGGTTGTAATAATGAGTGAGTTGAAGGTAAAGAAGTTAGAGATTAAAGAGATGTTGGGGCCCATGAGTAAGATAATATATGCCTTTTCTCATGTGAGGAAGGGCTAAAAATCTCATTCTTGTAGCTTAGGTAATGTCTGGGTGCTGCACTTTCTGACCAGCCATCACTGAAAAGCACATGCTGTCACTTTACCATACTGTTATCTAATATCTGATTATTTAAAAGCCCAAGTTAAGACCAGTAGAAATGGATCCATAATACTGTATATTTTTATTAACATACCCACTCTATTGCTGAATATATGAGTGTGTATTATTTTCTGGTTTATGGATTCTTAAACAACCTTATAACCACACACACACATACACACATACACATATGTATGTGTGTATATATGTATATCTATATATATATATATATATATATATAT
>NC_068998.1:34578224-34590190 GCF_001194135.2 Octopus bimaculoides
ATAGATGCTCTCTCCCACTTGGATTTAATATGTTGCCACATTTATAATATGTCTTTTTTCTACATTTTCTACATTTTCGTGCAGCTGAAGATTGCTCTTCATATTGCATTTAAGGTAATGCTCACATTACTTAAATAAATTGAAGTAGCATGAAACGTGCGTACTGCAATCACTTTTGAAATCCGTGTTTCTTATTGTTTGATATATATATATATATATATATATATATATACGCACACACATACACATACACATACACACTTACATGTATGCATACATACATACATAAACACTCAAACACACACACACATGGATGGAAGGATATGTTCTTCCAATTTCTGGAGGCTACAAAGACATTTAAAAAGAGAAACATCTTGTTCTTTTCTTTACTCTCTTATCTCACTCTGCCTCAGTCTGCCTGTCTCTCACTTTCTCCTCCCACTCTCTCTCTCTTCCCTCCCACACACTCTCTCTTTCTCTCTCTCTCTTCTCCCACACTCTCTCTTTCTCTGTCTCGATTGTTTCTCTTTTGGTCTTTTCTTTTTAAATGCAAATAGTATCAGAGACTCTCTTCTATCAATTATGACTTTTTGGCTTCATACAGATACTTAAATTGATTAAATAAATAGGACAACAGGATATGATGGAGATTTGGCAGCTATTTCTTGGTCAACCATCATGCAGAGGCGTCTACATCATAAATTTGTAGATAATTGCAAACAGTTAATGATGTTATACCACTGTGCATCTACGGTTAGGATTAGAGTTATGTAAGCCTATAATCAAAAGCATTCCAGCCATGACACCCTATCTTTAATTTCACACTCCATAGAATGTGGTATCGGCTGCTATTTCTTGCAGGCTGAGCAACCATGCAAGCACTTCCTCTTTAATTCTTGGATTACAGAAAGGTGTGATAGATGTTGAGCTGTTGCATTTACAAGTGCACATGGCAAGGCAAGTAATAAAAACTCCCACGTCATTACTACAATTGTTGATGGCTGCTTAATTCAGAGGCTGACCAACACATCTGAAACTAATTCTGCTACAAATACATCCATCAAACCAACCAGCCAACCAGCCAACCAGCCAAGAGCAACCTTATATGGTAATCTGCTATGTTCTATATTTCATTCTACTGGTTAAATTATTAGCCAGTTCTTTTATTTCCATACTCTTTCACTAATTTCATCTTCCGGACTGCAGTATTACTGAGGCACTATCTTCCATGTTGGAAGGTCTTGGCAAACTGAAACATTGATCAGCCTTCAATGTACAATTGGAAATTGCTTCACACTTGAAATGTAGTACACTTGAAAAATGCATACATGCCTTGTGCTCCTGAATCCCTTCTTCTTAAAAGTGAAATGTCATGCTTTGGATTTGGGCCATGCTGGGGCATACCTTCAAGAGTTTCAGTCAATAATAGTAATACAAGTACTTAGGCTCATTTAATTTATCTCTTTTAAATAAAGTCATGTGTTAAGTAATTTGCAAAAACTTATGTTTCCATCAATAATGCCATGAAATGAAAAATGGTAAGAGAGATTGACACAGAAACACAGAAGAAGTATATAATTGGTATTTCATTTTAATATGGCTGCTATCATCACTGTCTATTTAGTTTTTGTTGTTGTAGTTGTTATCTTGAAATTCAGACTACTTCATGGTCCCATCAGACAAAATGGGAAAGGTGTTGTCCTGGAGGATGGTGAATGAGACGTACTGGAACAACCTCTCCTACTCACAGGGCTTGCATTTACAGATAGTCACCTCTACCCCAATAGCAGGTGTTTTTGACATGATTCAGGAGTCAAAAACACCTGAGGTCTCCACTGACTGAACTCCTTTCAATGTATTACTTCTTAAAGTGTAAATTTGCTAGGATTTTAAACCTATTCACACTGCTATATATTTTCGCAGATGCACATACATAAACAAATACATGTGTACACAGACATGCATATGGCTGTAGTTAAGAAGTTCATTGCATACCCACATAGTTTCGGGTTCAATCCTACCATGTGGCACTTTGGGCAAATATTTTCTACTATGGCTTCTGGTTGATGAATGCCTTGTTGGTGAAATTGGTACTTGGAAGCTATATGGAAACTAGTATATATGAGGTTTGATCAATAAGTATCCAGACTGTTGCCATAGTAACGAAGCTAAAGCATGCAGAGTAAAGCTGCTTGGCACAGATTGACCTGGAACTCTGCTGTGCATGTGCACTAACTTATAACATTCTAGCTTACTTCCACTGTTTAGAGCAGTGCTTGGAAGGAAGGTGTGTAGCTTGTGATTGTCGCATTGACCATGACAGAGAAAATTGCATGATGATTCCTGCTCGGAGGCATACGCAAGGTTGCAGAAAATGTATGGAGAGGAGTGTATGAGCTGCACACAAGTGCATGAATGGTTCAGACGATTCCCAAGATGGCCAAAAAAATGTCAATATTGACGAACGTTCTCAGAGACTCGCAACCAGCAGAAATGAGAAAAACATCGCAGATGTGCATGCAGCTGTAAAGGGAAATCATCGAATCACCATCCATGAGTTATCAGAGGATGAGCATGATTAATTATGATTCAGTTCAGTCCATTATCACCGAAGATTTGGGTATGGAGATGTGTGTCTGCCAAGTTTGTGCCAAAACTGCTATCAGGTAACCAAAAAGACACTTGGGTTTCAGTTGCACAAGATCTCCTTGATTGTGTCAAAAACAATTAAAAGTTTTTGGAAACTTTGTGTAGGCCTCTGAGCAGGTATTGCCAAGTTTTTGACAAAATTTGAGGCACAGTCTCTCCTCAACTTGCTCTGTCATGGTCATTGCAATGATTACATGCTACACACCTTCCTTCCACATACTTCTGTAAATAGCAGAAGTGAACTAGAATGTTAAAAGTTAGTGCACATGCACAGCAGTGTTCAAGGTCAATCTGGGTCAAGCAGCTTCACTTTCCATGCGTTAGCTTCGTTACTATAGCAACAGACTGGATACTTATTGATCAGACCATGTATATACATGTATCAGTGCATGGGTGTTTATCTGTGTGAGTGTGTGTCTCAATCTGTGTGCGCACATGCATGTGTGTCTCTGTATGTGTTAGAGAGAGCATGTGTGTCTGTGGTTGTGTGCATGTTGGTATGCATGTGTATGTATGAGTGTGTATATGTATGTATCAAGGGGTGCATGCATGTATATGTGTTTGTGCATGTGTGTAAGTGCTTTTATATGTGTGTTTGTAGCTTTGTCATTGCATTGACACTCTTTTTCTGTATGGCTAAAGTAAGCAAAGATACCAACACCAATTCAACATGCAAAGCACTTTAAAAACAAGTAAAGGTTTGCATCAGGAAAGGCTTCCAGTTGTAGAATACTGCTTAAAGACATTTCATCCAGCTCATGAGTGTATAAAAATATGGACATAAAAACAATGATGACAGTGACAATGATGGTGACGATGACGGTGACGATGTGCATGTGTGTGTGTGTGCGCGTGTGTGCGCGTGTGTGTGCGTGTGTGTGTGTGTGTGTGTGTGTGTGTGTGTGTGTGTCTGTCTGTCAGTAAGTCTGTCTGTGTTTGTGTCTATGTGTGTGTGAGACAAGCAGCCACACAGTTTCCATCAACCAAATTCCACTCATATAGGATTAATTCATTTGAGGTTATGAGGTTAATACCCTTGCTCGAGGTGCCCTACATTGGTACTGAACCTGAAACCATGCAGTTGGGAAGCAAATTTCTTACCACACAACCACTCCTGCCCCTGCAAAACAACCTATAAGATTGAAAAACAAACTTCTTAAATACACAGCTGCATATTTTGTTTGCATTTGAATGGACATCTTTATTACATTCTCTTTTGCATTTAGCATATCAGCAGTTTAATACATGCAAATATATTTAAAAATATTTCCACGTCATTGTAGAAATATTGCTGAGCTATAAAGTCAAGTTTTTATGCTTTATTTATCATTTTTGTGGAGGAGGTGCGAGCATGGTCTGGTGCTGTCTATTATAACTGTTTCTATTATAACTGTTTCTCTTATAACTGAATCCCACAGTAGCACCCAAGCTTAGCTTAGTATTAACAAGTTATGATCAATTTTCAGTGAGATCAATCAATAAAAATCAATGTTACAGTAATGCCAATGCTTAGCACAAAACCATTCCATCATGTGTTACCTTCTTTCAACTCAGTGGTCTGAGCTCTTGGGAAATTTGCAAACTCTGATAAACCTTGTGCATCATTAATATAATATTTCTGGAAGGCCCTTTTATCAGAGAAGAAATAATGATTTCAACTTTTGGTACAGGACCAGTAGTTTTGAGGGAAGGGGAAAGTCACCAACATCGACCCCAGTACTTGACTGGTACTTATTATTTTGATCTAAAAGGGATGACAGGCAAAGTCAACCTCTGTGGAATTTGAACTCAGAACGTAATGCATCAAAAGAAATGCTGCTAAGCATTTTCTCCAAAGTGCTGAAGATTCTGTTAGCTCACCTCCTGATCAGAGAAGAAATAATAAAAAGTGCAATGATATGATTTTTTATATTAGTAATATCCGATTTTGACATAAACCAGTTCTTTCTTAATGGTATCTACAAAGTTAGTGGATAGATAGAAATCTTAGAATAGAGGAATACAGACCACAATGTCATGTGTTTAATTATGCTGTTTTATTTTGTGAATTCAGATTTTGCTGAGGTCAAATTTTCCTTCCATTCCTTTAGGTTGACAATTTAAGGTATCAGTCATCTGGTAAACTATAAAATTAAGCTTGTTGTGTCTTGGGAGGATCATTATGCCAATAAAACTAAGCTTAATCTTAATCATATATAGTAAATGTTTCAATGGTATGACAAAGAAGAAAATTGTTTATCTTTGTTTAGAAATAAAAGTTCCTTATTCAAATTCAGCTTGGTATAGTGTAAATATTCAGGAATAAAGTACTTTATGGTAATCAGAGATAAAATTAATAAAAACAGTATGCAGGTGCAAACAATACTTTCTAACATATAGATACCTCAGTCGTTGGTGTAATCATACTATATCCCCAAATTTCATAGGAGGAATCTAGAAAGGTAGGAGACAGAAGGGTATTTGGCTGTGAAATGCTGCCCCACAAAGTCCATTCAACACATGCCAACATGGGAAAGCAAATATAAGCAATGATGATAAAGACAAGCAGAAGGCCTTGAATTTTGGGAATGGATGTAATCTATTGAGATCGACTCAAATTCTTGAGTGACACATATCTTATTGACTTGAGATGGATGAACAGTAAAGTTACCATGGCAAAATATGAAATCAGGAAAGTTATTTACGTATTTTTTCTCTTTGATCTGTTTCATTCATTGGACTGCGTCCATACTTGAGCAACACAATGATTAGTCAAACAAATCGACCGCTGTTATTTTTGTTTTTTTAAGTCTTATCCTTCATTTATCAGTTTCTTTTACTGAACTGGTAAGTTATGGGGACATAAACAAACCAACTCCAGTTGTCAAACTGTGGGTATAGGACGGACACACACACACATACACACACACACATGCAAGCATACACACACATGCATGCTCAGAAACATAGACACACACGCATGTACATATGTATATATGAAGACTTTCTTACAGTTCTCATCTAGCAAATACACACACAAAGCATTGGTCAACCTGGGTTTATAGTAGATGATATTTGCCCCAGGTGCCAGGCCAGTGGAACTGAACCTGAAACCACATGGCTGCAAAGTGAACGTCTTGACAAAACAGCCATGCCTGCATCTTTATATAAGAATATATATACACTAAATACATAACTAAGTACCACAAGGCAATCTGTTTGACCCTCTAACAATTCTACTAATCTGCTATCGATTATGTGGACTTAGATATTAAAATATCTTTCATCTCCAAAGATGAAAAACATACAATAACTCACCTCAGATATTTAGACATTTAATCAAAGAGATAAGTGCCAAATGTCTGTAAAGTTTTCCTTCTAATTTTCTTGACCAAGAAACTTTCTAAAAACTTCAGAATTCTGCTCATAGCATACATCTTATCATAAATTTCGCCACCTTCATAAAGGGAGATTTGCCAATACTGACCATTACTATCCTCTTTACTCTGTACTATTTCTTTTGTTGTTTTTGTTTTTGGAACCATTAAAAGTTAAATATTGTGTTTCCTTTTATATCATAAATAAGGAACAACAGCATCAGAAGTTACTTGTTTCCAATTTACCAATAATTTGTTTATTGCACTTCTGACAGCAAAAGTGGCACAAATGTGTTTACTACTTGATGTAAGAAAAATATCAGAGGCTACTTCACTGAAAGTAAAATTGTTATTTTGTTTCCGTACTTTTGTTTACATCCTTTACCGACATAAATTAAAAGATTTACACACAAAAATGCACATGGCCACTAACTTTCATACATATACACACATACACACCTACGCACTTATTCATACAGAGACATAAAATCTATCCGTTCATACATATACTACACACATATACAAATATACGTATATATAAACGCAGACACTAAATCTTTCATATCGCAACAAATAAATAATAGCACCTTACATGGGTGAAGAACTTTTTTAGCCTGGGGTCCTGGTATTTCTTCTTTCCCTACCCACTGTCTTCGGTGCTTGACATTTTTATAGACAAACCCATTTCTCATGACAAGTTACTATTTGGTCCAAAAAAGGTTCATTCGTGAGACATGACAGCAAAGAAGAGCACACATTCACTCTCTGCATGCGATTAGACTCAGAAAGTTTGTAACGAACTCATTGACACAATTTTCTGACTTTTCCAATGGTATGCAGGTGTCAATGAATGGTTGAATGACCAAATTCAAGCTTCTCTGCTGTTATCATGGGATTTTGTTCCACCCGGGTTTGCAGGACGTCCTCATCAAGCTCTACAGATCTTCCAGGTTGTCACTCATCTTCTAGACTGTAGTTTCCATCTCAGAATTTCTGGAACCACCATTGACACTGGCTTACACTTATTGTCCAATCCCCATATACTGCATTAATATTCCTCACCCTTTCATTGCGTTGTTGCCTTCATTGAACTCATAAAGCAAAATAGGACGAATATGCTCCTTTGTCACTTCCATTATAGCTTTGAAAACGTTAACTGTTAAAATCGAACTGTACTCTTCAAAACTTGCATTAAGAATAAATAGAATGTAAAATTACTACTTGCTTTTATAGAAAGTTAATGCAGGTAGTTTATCCCATCTCCCTCTGACTATTAATTCATGCAATTGAAAAAACTGCATTATTTATGGGATGACACAATATATACACAGACATGACAGAAGTAAATAGACACCCTTATAATCATTAAAATTTATTTAAATTTGGAATTATACATTCAAATTATTTGTTAATTGTTATAATGTGAATATTTAATATTTAGTAGACATGTCCTTTGCATTTTTCAATGCAAGGACCCTAATAGGAATGTTATTGATCAGATGACAAATATTCTGTTGTGGAATTTCTTGTCAAGTTTCATGCAGTAATCTCAAAAGATATGGCTTTGAAGATGCTTTTTTGTTCTTTTTATGAAGTGTCCTGTCCATTATGTCCCAGAGTTATTCAATAGGGTTCATATCTGGTGACTGGCTTGGTCATGGAAGCTTTTTAATGTCATTCTCATCCAACAAATCTAAGGTCATTTTAGCTGTATGACACGGAGCCCCATCTTCCATAAATAAAGAGTCTTCTTTAATCCTTTCACCACTGGAGAAAATTGAAAGGAGTCCTTTCTGCAATATGGACACATATTTATCTGAGTCGATGTTTCCCTCACACTCCACCAGCTCTGATTGACCATTGCTCCAAATTGCTCCCCAGACCATCACAGAATAGTTGCCGTGTTTCATTGTTGGCTGCAATCTTTTCACATCAAATTCTTCAACACAGGGTCTCCAGACCCACACTCAACCACTGTCAGGCAATACGGCAAATCTGGACCCATCAGAGAGTATGATAGTGTCCCAAAATGCTAGTAGCCTTTCAACCATCTCACTAGCCTAATCTTTTCTCCGCTTGATGTTGGCTGGTCGAAGAAGTGGCTTCCTTCTTGCTGCTCTGCCAGACTAACCAAGTTTTTGAAGATACCTGACAGCTATTCTGAGACCGACATCAACTTATTCTGCTGTCAGAGGATTATCCTCCACAACAAGGATTATCCTCCACACATCTTTTAGCAAAAAGAAGGGTCTTGTCAGAGGCTCTGGTTGATCAGGGTGAGGACATGTGAACTACTTCCCCTCTCTGGTGAATTGCACAATCACTCTATTAACTCTAGAAAGTGGGAATCACAGGTTGTCTGTGATTTTACGCTATGTCCACCTTTAGAATGACCCACAATATGGCCTCTTTGAAATTCAGACAGTTCCAAGACTTCTTTTCGACATGGCATGATTAAATAGTCACATATAGAACCTGAAACATAAGAATATCAATTAATCATCATCATTAATCTGAGGCTCCAATCTGATCTAGCAAGGTTTCTATAGATGGATGCCCTTCCTAACACCAACCACTCCGAGAGTGTAGTGGGTGCTTTTTACATGCCACAGGAATGGGGCCTGTCAAGTAACATTGGTATCAACAACCCTCGAATGGTACTTTTTATGTGCAGCCAACATGAGAGCCAGTCAGGCAGCACTGGCATCAACCAAGCTCAACTGGTGCTTTTTACATGCTACCGACATGGGAACCAGTCAGATGGCACTGGCACTGATAACACCCAAATGGTACTTTTTATGTGCCACTGGCTCTAGTATCGGTCATGCTTGAATGGTGCTTTTTACATGCCACCAGCATTGATGCCAGCCAGATGGCGCTGGCATTAGCCATGACAACGATTTCGCTTGACTCAACAGGTCTTCTCAAGCACACCATATTGCCCGACGATTGAAGCGTATTTTTAAATGGACCGGTTATGCGACACTGGCATCCGCTACAGCTACGATTTCCAGAGTCTTTTCAAGCACAGCATAGCTCCAAAGGTCTCAGTTGCTTGCCATTACTTCTGTGAGGCCCAACGTTCAAGGGGCATGCTTCACCACTTCAACCCAGGTCTTCTTGGGTCTACCTCTTCCACAGGTTACCTTCACTATGAGGGTGTGACACTTCTTCACACAGCTGTCCTCATCCATATGCAACACATGACTATACCAGCGCAGTTGTCTCACTTTCACACCACATCTGATGCTTCTTATGTCCAACTCTTCTCTCAGGGCGCTTACACTCTGTCATGTATGCACACTGACATTACACATCCAGAGGAGCATACTAGCTTCATTTCTTTCAAGCCTACGCATGTCTTCAAGAGTCATAGCCCATGTTTCATTGCCATGTAGCATGGCTGTTCACACACATGCATCGTACAGTCTACCTTTCACTTTGAGTGAGAAAAAACATAAACCTTTACGAGTTAGAATAAACATAGAATAATGTTTTATAGGACGTCTATTTACATCTGTCATGACTGTGTATATATAAACCTTATCATAAGCCCAATGAGAAGCGTTCCAACATGCACAAACAGTCTTGTTACCCCAGCCCCCATAGCATTTAAAACCTGATAGCCAACATTAACAACAGAATATCTAATTTCTCTACCACTAAAGGAATTTTCAAGAAAGCAGCCCCCTACTACAACAAATCTCTAGCCAATAGTGGCTTGAATGGTTAATTAATTTACAACCCTTCTAGTAATAATATGAATAACAAAAAATAGACCTAAAATGGACCTAGGAGAATAATTTGGCTTACCTGCCCCTCTTTTTCCCTTAATATTAAAACCAACGTCGGTAAAAAAATTCCTGTCTCTCTTAGATAAACATTTTCCTATTAATCACAGGCATAGAAAAATATTCAACAGTCACTCAGTCAAACTATCATGTAGCTGTGGCCCCAATATGAAGAGCATCGTTACACACAAACACTGCTAATAGCTTACTCCCAGTTGTAACTGTCTAGACCCAGGAACCTGTCCTATCGACCTTGGTGCATGATTAAATCTGTCATTTATGAGGCAGAAGTTACTGCAATACTAGATGACAACATGACATGGAAATCATTCAATGTCCTTCAGTTCTTCCATATGGGTGTGGATTGGATGATTTCAGTATCCAATTAACCAGAAGATTGCATTGAGCTATTTATCTCAGCCCTACCACACAGAACTCAAGAAATAAAACAAATTACTATGTAGCCATAAAGAGAACTGCTTAAACACTCAGCCACAGCTCATAGTTGTGGCCCAGGACTCAGTTCAATGTTGCTTACAGAATAGGAACTTATGATTGTTATTCAAAATCTCATTGATTTGATTATAAATGGTGTTATAAGTCCATGTAATGGGATACAATAACTTTAACACTCATCATATTTATACTTCAATTGAAAACATGAAGTCATCTCACCCAAGCGCTGACTAACATTGCTTCACTTCTCATTTGACTTCTTGTCCATAAGGTAACCCAAGATCCACTCTAGATTGTTTTCTTAAATACCTTATCACTCTAGCTTTCGGACAAAGTCTCCATTCATAGAATTTGTCAAAAGTTTTAGAGAAATCTGAAATAATGCTGTTTATCTGTTCGCCTTTGTTTAGCAGACATGCCAAGTTGTTCTTGACAGCTTTGTAGCAAATAGATTCTGAGAAATCTCGGTGCTGTCATTGTAAATACTGTATATTTGTGTGTTTTGTTAATGCATTTGAGAATTAGAAGGAACACAGTTGCTTAACTTGACTGAGTGTACAACTTTATTATACTGTGCTGTGATTTTTTATTGGATTCACTCATTGGAATGCACCCATGCTGGAGCACTGCATTCAAGGGTTTTAGTTGAAGATATCAATCACAATATGTATTACAGTCTGGCACTTATTTTATTAATCTCTGCTTGTTGAAATGAAGTAAGTTAAGGAATATAATGCAGCACAATATAATTACAAAAGTTTCTAAAATGACGCAAATGTGAATGCAAGCATAAACGTGGATGGACAGACAGATGGACACACACACGCACACGCACACGCACGCACACACACACACACACACACACACACACACACACACACACACACACACATGCATACCTATATTTATACATATGTGCATGCATACACAAACTCAGTTTCTGCACACTTTCTATGAGCCAAATTATGCTCACAGTGAATTGGTCAATGAGGGTCTACAGGAATGGTTCTCAATCGGGGTCCATATGACCCTTGGGGGGTCCATATGACCCTTGGGGGGTCCATATAGATTTTGGGGGTTCACATGACCCTTGGGGGTCCATATATGATTTTGTTGTTAAGATTTATCTGCAATAAATTGGTCATACTTCTGCAATACACAAAATATTTCAACAATTTTTTATACATTCCCTAATAATATTTGACTATAAAAATACTATAGGATTTTTTATTAAACATCAAATGGCTACGGGGTTCCAGAAGAGTAAAATAGGAAGCAAAAGGGTTCAAAGGCAAAATATGGTTGAAAACCACTTGTCTGCAGTAAAAAGTACTTATCCAAGATATACCACATATCTTGCAATCACCCGCTTATGAAGTGAACTTCTTAACCACACAGATCCACCTGGACATAGTTTTATTTATAGTTTCGCTGTTCTCCATGTACATCAATCCTGTTAGACAGTTGTCAATAACCATATGGCTTAGAGATATATGATTCCCTTTGAGATGTACATGTTGTTAGTATGTATATTCTAGTAGTAATGTGTGGTATGTCATCTGCTGTAAAGTAATATATCTTCTTCCTGTACAGTGGCATTCACTCTACAATGGTATACAGTTTATTGCACATGTATATATATGAATTATGTATGCATGTATGTGTATGTATGTATATATGTATATATATATATATATATATATATATATATATA
>NC_068998.1:34590200-34591265 GCF_001194135.2 Octopus bimaculoides
ATGTATGCATGTATGTGTATGTATGTATATATGTATATATATATATATATATATATATACACCCACATACACAGACACGCACCTATATACATTTTCACATACATGCCAACACACACACCTATATTATATACATACTCGCATACACGCCCATACACATGTATATGTACATGTGTACACATGCAACCATGTATGAACATGCATACAAGCATCAATGTGTACGTACACCCCTCATACATGCATACACACACATGTAGATATGCAAATACACACACATATGCACACACACATACATGCATGCATGCTCATATGTACACAGACATATATTACATTCACATGTGTATGCACACACACACACAAACCTATACATACATGCACGTGCATGTACACACACACACATATGCATACAAGCTTATACACACACCAGCCAGACTCACTGATGCTTGTCAGTTTCCTGTCCACCAATACAATAAAAAAAATTCTGTCTCTGATAGAACTTGTGTTGCTTGCCAAGCAACATTATCTACCGTAACATGATGTAACCTTCTTTGACCAACAGCAGCCCCTCTTCTGACAGCCATCTTGGCCTTCCTGAGCCTCTTCATTTGACCATTCCATAACCTGAAGGACATGGGCTCCATTAGGGGCCTGCAAAACTTGAATTAACAGAGAATCTGAATCAAACAGTTTTAAATGATACATGTAGCTCCTATTAAATGTGTTGAGTGCCCTTTTCTTTCATTTGTCCATTCATTTGTGTGTGTGTGTGTGTGTGTGGTGTGTGTGTGTGTGTGTGTGTGCGTGTGTGCGCGTGTATGTGAAGAGTAGCCTGTGGTATATACCTCACTTGAATATTTACCACTTCCGAGGTTCCGCTTACTTCTCATTATAAAACATATGTAGCCCAGATTTTATTTACTCCATTCCTTAACTGTTATATATATATATATATATATATAAAATATACAAGAATAAGGGCAGGGAATCATCAATTAATAATAGAATTAATAATTAACAATTTTGCCAAGTAGTTCAGTATGAAAAAACCTTTATCGGTAAAACCATTTA
>NC_068998.1:34591553-34593978 GCF_001194135.2 Octopus bimaculoides
TATATATATATATATATATATATTCTTTTACTTGTTTCAGTCATTTTGACAGCAGTTATGTTGGAGCACTACCTTAAAAAGTTTTCAGTTGAAGCAATCAGCCCCAGGACTTGTTCTTTGTAAGCTTAGTACTTACAAAGGTATGCACAGATATATAGGCTGAGTAGTTGGTGGAGGTTTGTACATGGGTCTGCAGATGAGATTTGAGCCCAGCAAGAGAAAGGCATGGTCTGTCACAAACTGTGCACACAAAAAGGAAACTGAAATTCACCTTCTTGATTGCAACATTCTTCTTTAAATTTCTCTTGCATGTGTCATCCTGACCTCCTCAAAAGTTTTCCCTCCACTCCACACTTTAGTTTGCATCCCGCTCAATCTGAAGCAACGGTTTCTATGGCCCTTGGAGCCACTCCAAGTGACTTCATGGTAGTCCTTATGCCATCCTTAAACCTCTTTTTAAGTTTACACCAATCGTGTTTCCCCTCTGCAAGCTCACCATAAAACAGCTGTTTGGGTGTACATTCATCCAACATTCAGACAATATGGCCAGACCATCTCATCTGATTTTTCAGAATACTTGATTTAATTGAAGTAATACCTGCAGATGCAAAGACATTTGTGTCTGGAGTAAGAAAAGCCCCATTTAATGTTTAAAATATAGCGAAGGCATTTTTGGTGGAATTGTTCTAACAATTTGAAATGTCTTTCATAAAACATCCATGCTTCAGAAGAATACAACAGGGATGGTAAGACAAACGATTTGTACAGAGCCAATTTTGTGTTGTTATTTATATGTCGGTGGCACCAAACGTGTGACTCCAAACCACCAAATACTTGTGCTGCCTTTTGTTGCAGATGTATTTCTGTGTCCAGATTTCCATAATTTTGGACAGAGCTTCTGAGGTTGATGAAAGAGTCAACAACTTCAAGTAAACTTAACCTTAACAAAAATTTTAGGCAGGTTGCAAACAGTACCATGTGAAGGTTGATACATTACAACAGTTTTTTTCAAGTTGATGGTCAAGCCAAAATCACCACAAGTTGAGTAAAATGCAGATACAAGAGATTGCAGAACTGTTTCAGAATGACTGACTAGATCGTAATTGTCAGCGTGTAAGAGTTCACCAATGAGTGAAGTAAAAACTTTCGTTTTGAATTTCAAGTCTGGTCAGATTAAAAACATTACCTGTTGTTCGATATTTTATGTAAATACCCCACTTGGAGTTTTGAAAAGCCTGTGACAACACAACAGCAAAATATTTTGCAAAGTGAGTAGGTGCATCAAGGTCTCCTTGCTTTACTCCGTTTTCCACAGCAAAAGATTCAGAAAGCCTACCACCAAAATTAACTCTAGCTTTCATATTTTGATGCAACACCCTGATCATGTTCACAAATTTTTCTGGGCAACCTATTTTCCTTGGAATTAGCCACAGAGCATTTCAATTAACAGTATCAAATGCTGTGCTCAAATCAACAAAGCAATGGTATTGAGCAAGATTCTGTTCAATACACTTTTCTTGTAATTGTCTGATAGTAAAGATACAATCAACTGTGCCTCCTGGAGGAGCAAAAATCACGTTGAGACTCAGACACTATATTTGGAATTATGAAAGTGTTTAAACATTCTAACAGAATGTGGGCAAGTACCTTTCCAACTACAGACAAATGTGAAATCCCACACAGATCCTTTGGCTCTGATTTATACAAGGAGATTAAAATGGCATTAATCCAGTCTTGAGGCACTTCCTCAGTTCTCCAACGGTGACAAATCAAACATTTTGTCACCCCACCATATTTCAAGATTTCTGCACAGATTCCATCAGACCCTGGAGACTTATTGTTATTCAGCTTATTCACAGCTAAATAAATGTCATTTAGGGTTGGTTTAAATGCCATCTTCTCTATAACTGGAAGTTGCTCAATTTTTTCTATCATTCTCATGTCAATAGATGGTCTCTTCAAAAGTGCAGTTAAATGTTCTACCCAGCACTTGAGATTAGAAGTTGTGTCAGTCAAAAGTAAATGTCCATTTGTTGTTCTCACTGAAACTATTGAAGATTGAACATAAGAGTAGAAACCCTTGGTGTAATTTCTATCAGTTGTTTTTTGTGCCTCTTTTGCCCTGTCATTCCACCATTCCTATTTAATTTTCCTTAGAGCAGCCTGTACTTATCCTTTCAGCTTTCTGTAAGCTTTGTTTGAGTTGGGGTTCAAGGACTAAGAAGTGTATTGCCTAAGTTTTGTTTTTCTAAAAGTAGATCATGAATTTCTGCTGATCGACCTGAGAACCAATCACTGGACTTATGTGATTTAAATCCCACTGATGAACTTGCAGTCTGAAATACTTTTGTTTGAAATTTCCTCATAGATTGTTTGGATACTTTCTATAGCATCATGGAATCTCTGCAAGTTGCTTGGTAATTTG
>NC_068998.1:34593988-34594278 GCF_001194135.2 Octopus bimaculoides
ATATATATACACAAACACACACACACACACACACACACACACATAGTGTGGGCCAAAAGTCATGCATCAAAACATTTGATTTTTTTTTATATTGCCTTATTATTATTTATTTTGTTCATCTTGTGTATTCATTGTTATTTTATTTATTCTATTCAATTTTAGAAAATTTGTTTTTGAAGTGTGCAATATATAGGTGCAGGAGTGGCTGTGTGGTAAATAACTTGCTTACCAACCACATGGTTCTGGGTTCAGTCCCACTGCATGGCATTTTAGGCAAGTGTCTTCTACTA
>NC_068998.1:34594288-34604148 GCF_001194135.2 Octopus bimaculoides
TCCCACTGCATGGCATTTTAGGCAAGTGTCTTCTACTATAGCTTCGGACTGATCAAAGCCTTGTGAGTGGATTTGGTAAACGGAAACTGGAAGAAGCCCATCAAGTGTTGTTACCTTTGTTGATAACAAGAAGTTTCTTTCTTAGAGTAAAAGGAAAATTTTATGATGCTTGCATGTGAACTGTGATGCTACATGGTAGTGAAATATGGGTCTTGAGAGCAGAGGACTTGTGAAGACTAGAAAAACTTGTCAGTGTGTCAGATAAAATGTGATGCAATATTTCCTGTTCTTTGTACACTGAAGTCAGCTTTGCATGTCAATCTTCAGCATTGATAAATAAAGTAGTAAGCCAGTGTCGGTACATCTCTCTCTCTCTCTCTCTCTCTCTCTCTCTCTCTCTCTCTCTCTCTCTCTCTCTCTCTCTCTCTCCTGGTATCAGTCACATCCTGGATGCTCTACTTGACCAAGAGCAGAAGGGCCAAGAAAACGTTTATGTCTGATTATGACTTCATGAGCTCCTAAAACTATTCATTAAATCCAAGTCATCTTTGACTCTGACAGTTATAGTTATATAAGGAGACATATCACCATGGTTACTGTATACATGATATCACTGGATCTTAGAAACCCAAAAGGTATGAAAGGACAAGTGGTTGCTATAGAAACTAAGTGCTTCCAGGTCATCTTTGTTCAAACTGATTGATGATCAAAGGCATTCCAGCCATGACCATATTTTCTTTTTCTCAGTTACTGTATATCTGGTATCTAGGACCACATTGTCAATATCTCCCCAGTTTTAATGTGATAGCATGTGAATTTATGGAGATTTGGTTGCTATTTCTAACAAATTGAGCAACTAAATAGAGACTTCTTCATTGGCTCAATAAACAGCTTTGTATTGTATTGAGACAGACAGATAGTTAACGTAGCAGAAGAAACAATTACGATGGTCACATAATGGGACAAAGTGTTACTATAGCAACATAACAGGACAGCCAAGTAGTAGCAATCAACTTTATTGAACAGCTTCATTAGAATTGTTGTTGTTGTCATCATCATCGTCATCACTGCTGCTGCTGCTGTTACTATTATTACTGTTGTTGTTGGTGTTCTTCTTCAGCTGCACCAGTCAAGTCTAATGCAACATGTAATAGCCAAACAACATTTTCTAAAATGTATTTTCAATAATAGGGAGAGAAGAATAATGCCCAATACCCATGACCCTTTATTTTGAGGCTTATGATTCTGATGAGATGAAGAGTGGAAGTGATCCACATACTGAAGGCCTAGCCAAAATGTCTGCAACAGAGGGAACTTTACTAAAGGCATCCAAGTGCCAGGTGGTGGATTAAATCTTCCATTTAAAAATTCAGAACACAAAAACCCAGAACAAGTACTACAAGGTAGCATGTTTGATGCCCTAACAACTGATTCTTAATTTTATTGAACACAAAAGACAAAGTTCACCAAGTAATGATATTAATCCTCATTTATTTTGTGAATGTTTTCAATGATGTAGCATGGATTTTGACTGCTCTGTATGGCAGCCAAATTGACGACTTTCTTCCTTAAGCTTGACCTATCTTTGACCACAGAAAACTTTTGTATATAATGTTGCTGACCTATATGGTCTAGACATCTAAAGCTTCTCCACTGATGATAAAAATGACAAAAAAAGTTTATTTCAAATAATTCTTGAATGTTTACACTTATGTCAAAAATATATTTTAACCCTTTGGTATAAATATTACTCTATCAACATTAGTTTAAATTAATCATGCATTATCAAGCAGCTTCGAAATTTTGATGATATTATTGTTTATTTTTACCATGACAATGATAGGTACATATAAGAAGCTGGATCTAACAAGCCTGAAATTAAAATGGGTAGAATATTTGGGCTGGATATGGCTGGTTTGAATGCTAACGGATTAAAGCTAAACATTTAAAATGTCTACATTATTTACATTATCTACATTTGACGGATATTCGTTTAAAATGTTGTTTTATGAATATCCTTTCTTCTCACATATATTCTAGTCCATAATGTGAGTATACTGTTTTACAGTCCTTCAAAGTTAAGAGAAAAAGTATTTGTCACAAGTTGAAAGTTAACCCAGAATGATCCACACTAATTCAGGTCTTTATGGGGAGCTTCAATATGCATTTTTATTTTATTAGTATACTGTATACTTTGATGAAATATGGTGGGTTGCCTGTCATATTAATTTTACAAAACTGACTACAAACAAAGAGACTGAATTTTTCTCTCTCTATATATATATATACAAACTTACACACATACACAAACATGCATTCTTGTATGTGTATCTGTGTATGTGCATATATATATATATATATATATGTGTGTATATATTTATATGTACATATATGCATGTATGTATGTATGTATGTATGTATGTAGGTAGGTAGGTAGGTATATATATATATATATTTATATATATATATATAGAGAGAGAGAGAGAGATAGATAGATAGATAGATAGATAGATAGATAGATAGATAGATATCTTAAAAATCCAACCTTGTATTCATAAAACTCAATATCCATAACATTATTGCATTTATTTGAAAAATTCTTATACAAATCAGCCAGATTTTTCAAATAGAAAAAAATGAAAATAAAAGGAAATTTCAGAATCTCCATGTACAGCTCATGGATATCACATTTTATTACATAAATACAGCATACCACCAAAAGACGCTAGCAAAATATCCAACATCCACAAAATAATTATCTGTATGCTCACAATTCCATTTATCTATCTGTCTATCACTTTCTCTGTCTATTTCTTTCTCTCATTACACACACACACACACACACACACACACACACACACATACACACACACACACACACACACACACACACACACACACACACACACACAAGCCAGCATATACATACATGTATTTATAGAACCAAATATATGACAGCCAGTATGTCTATATTTCTCTATCTACATTTACCTATCCAAATATAAATCAGAATATACCTTAAACTTACTAGCCTATTAAGATAACAATTCAATGAGAATTATTTTGCTATACATTGAATAGTAATCTACTATGTCAATTTGTGTTTAAAAAAATAGTTCTTTTATTTCTGATAAATGAAAACCAACTAATTACAGATTTGTCATATTCCCATTGAACCAATGTAGAACATTTTTGTCTACTGTTATTCATCGTTTTTAATATATGTGGTTCCCCATTGTGGCCAGTTCATATGAAGGAGATAATCTTTTTTTCATAGTATTTGAATTTGAAATTAAGGGATAAGGAAAAAAGATCTATGGAATACACACTCAGTTACATGTGTAGCTATATCCTTGGTTGAGGATTTAATTGGAATGATGCTTATAATTCAGCTGCTGTGCATTAAAATAATAGAATTCCACTGGTGGAAGAATTTAAGTAATAGGGTGTAATAATTTTGAATGAGAGAGAAATCAACACAGTGATGGATGGTCTGATCATTTTAATGATATTCAGTTTCATTTCAATATGACATTCAGTCAGCTCATCGCGTAACAATTATGCCATCTTTATTCTGTGGATGGTGTAATAACAATTTAAAAAAACTATAAATTTCAAATAACTCTTTAATAAGGCTTGGTTGGTGCATCTCTTTATGTTTCTATATAAAAAAAGAATGTGTACACGTGCACACACACTCACACACACACACACACACACACACATAGGTTTTGCATTCTGAGTTCAAATTCCACCAAGGTTGACTTTGCTTTTCATCCTTTCAGGGTTGATAAACCAAGTGCCGGTCGAGCGCTGGAGTCAATGCAATCGAGTTACCCCCTCCCCCAGCATTTCAAGCTTTGTGCTAGCAGTAGAAACAATACATGTATATATTAACCTTAAACAACTAAAAGAAAATTTATAAATTCTTTTCTCATCTCTCATGTATTCTAATGAATGGTACATCTTTAATTTATGCAAGCATCCAAAGATACCTGATAAAAAAATAATCATTGAAAATTTGTTAAATCAAGGAAGCAACTCTGCATAATTCCCTGACTAACATCAAGATAAGTTTCTATCGAAACATTAATTTTGTCGAAATAAGATTCCTATTTTAGATTGGAACCCTGATCAGAAGCTAAAGTAATTACAATGATACCTTCCCAGTGAGGAATTACACAGAAAGAACCTTGTTCTATGTGTTTTGAAAGTATACTCACTACATACATCTATCATAACATACATATACATATATATACAGTGTGTGTTTATGTACTTTTATACATGTTTATGAGGACATGTTCAGGTGTGGCTTTATGGTAAGAAGTTTGCTTCCCAACAACATGGTTCTAGGTTCTGTTCACTGTGTGACATTGTAAGTGTCTTTTATTATAAGCCTCAGCTTGAACAGAGCCTTGTGAGTGGATTTGATAGATAGATACTGAAAGAAACCCCTCGTTTGTGTGTGTGTGTGCACGCATGTTTGTATTTGTTTCCCTCTCACTACTTGACAACCAGTCTTGGTATGTTTATATTTTAGTATCTCTAAATTTTAGCTGTTTAGCTAAAAAAAGACCAATAGAATTAGTAACTGGTTTAAAAATAAGTACTGGGATCATCTATTTGACTAAAATCTTCAAGATGGTGGTACAGTATGGCTGCAGTCCAATGACTGAAACAAGTAAAAGATAAACAATATGTATATTCATATTCTGCTCTTACTGCTACCTCTATGGCAGACTCCAGCTATTCTCACTACACTCCCACTCTCTGCCTTGCTTTCTCACATTGTCACTTCTCCAGAGCTTTTCTTCTTCCTCACTACCTCCTTTCATTCTTTCCCATCCTGTTCTCCCTCATGGCCCCAACTCCACTTTTCCCTTCAATGAATTTCTCTAGATTTCTCCCCAATCTCATCTACCTATCATTGTCTTTCTACTTTTCTTCATACCTTCAGTCCATGTTTGACCTTATAATCTAGGATAGATCTGGGAACCACTACACAACCTACCTTATTGCCTTTCAACTTTGTGCCCACATCTCACTAACCCTTGACACAAATCCCTTCTCTTCCCTCGATCTCTTCTATATTCCCACCCCTAATAGTATCTACTTTCCATCCCCAAACCCCTCACTTCTATAAATCTGTTCCTCAAATTATCCCTTACCCTTTATCATCAACCAGCTTAGACTTACCACACCCCGTCTCTTCTTCAGTTTTAGAGACAATTTAGAGCGGCAAGTTGCAAAGAGACTTTGCTAGTGCTAGTGCTATGAAAAAAAGCAACTAGTATGCTCTGGAATCTGGTTGGTGTTAGGGAGGGCATCAGAGATAGAAATAATGACTAAGAAGATACTGGAGTATGATGCAGTATGTGAGTTCATGTGTTGAAGAAAATGACTCTCCCCAGGCACAACAATGTGTGTGTGTGTGTGTGTGTGTGTGTGTGTGTGTGTGTGTGTGTGTGTGTGTGTGTGTGTGTGTGTGTGTGTGTGTGTGTGTGTGTGTGTGTGTGTGTGTGTGTGTGTCCAAATTGAGAGAGTGGAACAAATAAAATCCAGCCTGTATATGTTTCCAAGCTAACAGATCCTGTGATGCAATAATTACCTAATGAGGGGTACTCAGTTATTTACTCACCAGCCCGAAGATACCTAAATTATATGAAGAAGGTTACATTGTCGTTAAGGAAGTGCAAGTTAATTCACCAAAAATGAAGTGATTTGAAATGAGTGGTGAAACCAGAAGAAAAGAATAAAAAACAAAATAAAAACCAAATGAAAAAAGTTTGAAGAAATAAAATGGTCAGTAAGTGAGGAAAGAGAAAGAAAAGGTCAAATATTTGGGAGTGGAGAATTGTATAAAGTGGTTATGAATAAAGAAAAGAAAAGGGGGGGAGAAAGAAGTGGGTTTAGGGTAGAGAGAAGCTGACTTTAAGAGGAAAGGTCATTGTGAATATTAAGCTGAGGCCAAGTTACTATGTCAACAGTAAACAAATGCTTAGGCACACTTATGCATACACATTTATAAAGAATAATAGGATAAATGTTAGAAGAAATGGAATGGTCAAGAATAAGAAGAGGTCAAATATTTAGGAGTAGAAAGTTGTAGCCTTTAAGGGAAAACATACCAGGCACAGGTTAAGTTGGTCACTTACTACTTTACAGTACATATATACACACATTCATGTATCCGTGCATACACTCACTGCATGCCTATAGTATCAACATAAGTATGCATGTATATGGAGGATGCGTGTGTGTGTTCATGCGTACATGCACACTGATTCCTGTATGTAAAGTGGAAGCTATAAAGAGATCACAAAGTTAAGGAAATATATACAAAAATAGCACAAAAAAGTACATGTCATAAATACATAGAAGAAATACAAGTGGAGGAGATGTAAGAGGATTAGCCAGGGAATTATCAGGGAAAGCACTATCAGTTGTAGCTTAAGTATGTATTGCATAATTTGTGTGAGCAATTAATAATAAGGCCACTTCATTTATTAAGTCAGCTGCTGCATTGCATAATAGATAAGACTTCACATTTATTGTTATAACTATTATACAATTTCACATGGGTAACAATGGATCATTCTAAACTGTATACAACTAAGTTATGTTTTAAGTTATGAATGAGCCTAGACAGAGAAATGCTGTTAATTTTCTCTTGAGATTTAAAGCTAGAGTAGTAGTTACTAATTCTGCATGAGCCAATATATACATACTTGGAATCTTCTGTGGAGACCATACATTTATATATGGTGTTCTTATTGAGGCGTTTATTTCCTAAAGGACAGGAGGTGTAATATGTACAGGTGCATGCATTTCTATAAGGTGCTAAAGTGGAATTTGTGGGATTATGATTATGTGAGGTTAATCTGGTGCTACAGGTAATATCAACCTCAGTGTTAGGATTGGTATTGTTTATGGTGGTGCAGGAGCCATCTGGGAGCTGTAGCTTAGAGTAGCTCTCATGTCTGGTGATATCGTTCCTGTTATTTCCTACGATGGTAGTCAGTATAGCCATATTGCTAGGTTGGTTAAGGGTATTGGGTGAAGTATTAAGATTAGAGGTGGGGAGAGGATCAATGTTGGTAAGAAGGTTTAAGAATGTCCTAAGGCTATGGGCAGGGGACTGGGGTTGGAGTGTGTTGTATTAACATGGTTAAAGTTAACTAATTTCTGGTTATGTAGCTTTTTATTGTTATGTCACTGAATTATACTTGCAATGTAAGTTGTGGTGGAGTAAAAAAATTAAATAGATTGGGAGTTGAAGATCCTTCTAATGGTACTGGACTGAGGGAAATGCTTTTCAAGCAGAGCAAAGAAAAGCTTAGGTAGTCTGGTCTCAATATTAAGGGCAAGGGGTGGGGTGAAACCAGATAACCTCATGTGTCCTGTTTTATTCCATTCTAGGGGTCTGCTTGTGTATGGTTTATGGTAGGGGGTGCACGTTGGTATGGATTTTAATAGGCAGCAGTGGATTTGGGATCCAGAATCCCTGGGTAGAAGAATGCCTATTGGTTTTGCTACTAAGGTTAAATTTGAGGATTACAGGTAAGTTCACCACCATCAATTCACTGTGAAGAAAGTTCACTATGAGGAAAGTTTACTGAGAAAATAAATCCACAGTATGTCATCATTAATAGTTAAAAATTATTTTATTGAAGGTAAAAAATGAACTAATGATGGTGAACTTTCTCTGCAGTTAATTGATGATGGAGAACTTACTGGACATGAAATTTGAGGGATTATGGGAGACACCTCAGGTTTTATCTAAGGAAACAGAGGTCTAAGAAATTTGTGGTTTTAAGATTGCAACAGAAAGTTACATTAAGGCGCACGTTCTTAAGGAAGTATTTAATTCTTTTACAAAGTTGTTGGACTTCCCAGTTATGAAAGTTCGGGACTGCTAAAACAGCATCATCCCTATACAGACCATTGGAAATATTCAGAAATTGGTCCCAGAGACAGTGGAGCAAGTAACACCTTACAAGGTTGGTTACTTGAGCCAAGTCACTTGCCCCATTGAAATGTCGAAGTAGTTGGGGGTGTGCTTACAGGCCTAAAGTTTTCTGTCAAATTTTATAACAGTTCGATAGGCAACCAGTATAATATTCATATCACCTGTAGTTAGGTCAGAATTTTAGTGCAAAGATGAGAGCTTTATGAAGTAGGATAGGGGATACACCAGAATAGTATTTGTCCTATATCAGCTTGAATGAATTTGTATTTATTTTTGGGAGTTAAGGACTTAAACCATTGGATGGCTTCAATGGAGTTTTAATATTATCTTAGAACGAAGATGGAGTAGAATTCTATCTAAGATAATTTTGCTAATTTTACCTATATTGAAGCTGGAGGGGCAGATAAGGTCAACAGAAGGGTTCACAACAAAATTTTCTTTATGGTCCTTTAAGTTCAGATGGGATGGTCAAGGTTTGAAAGGTTCAGTTCTATCTTCTGAGCCAAGTTTAAAAACTAAATCTCAAGTCTTTAGGTGAATATACTTCAGGACAGAGTCTGGTACAATTTGGTTATCCTTTATGTGGTTGTTTAAGAATCAGATATAGGCATGGTTGTGTGGTATTTTGTTTCCAAACCACATGGTTTCCACTGCATAACATCTTGGGTAAGTGTCTTCTACTATAGCCACAGGCCTACCAAAGCCTTGTGACTGGATTTAGTAAATGAAAACTGAAAGAAGCCCGTCATATATGAATGTGTGTGTGTGAGTGTGTGTTTGTGTGAGTGTGTGTTTGTGTGTGTGGGGGGGTCTGTGTTTATCCCTCACTACTTCTTGACAACTGGTGCTGGTGTCTTTAGCAGCTCAGCTAAAGAGGCTGACAGAATAAGTACCAGGTTTAAAAAATAAGTTCTTCAAGGCAGTGTTCCAGCATGGCCACTGTCTAATGACTGAAACAAGTAAAAGATATTCATAAGAATAAGCATACATTTAAACACTTGGCAAAAGTGTTTGTTCAAAATGAGTAAATGAATATGCATGAGATTTTTTGTTGCCTGTCAGCATTTTCTCTGAGATTTTTAGTGGTATGCTGTATTTATGCATGAATATGTAATGGTCAGCAGTCCCATAGCAACATTCTTTTCTTTCATTTTCATTTCTTATAAATATGATTTTACTATTTTGACTAAGAATTTTCCAAAAATATCCAGTAATGTGATGTTATGTATCTATATTTTAATGATGCACAGTTATATATTTATATAACAGATACATCTGTAATTGAATATAACACTGATGCTAGGTAAAGTGTGACTTTCTATTTTCATAATTGGTCTTGCATTAAAAATTAAAGGATAGACAACTACATTTCATCAAAATTAACATATAAAACTGAAAGGCATGTTGAAGATATTAATAGTGGGCTGACATAGAGTGGCTTCCCTTAGTATGATTCATAATAGTTAATGACTGTTTTTTTCTTTTTACTCTGAAGGCTTGCATAAACTAGCGATGTATCACATCTTAGAATACAAGAGCAAAGATAACTGAAATCTTTTAGCTGCTTGCATTTAAAGAATAAACGTTTGTATCTAGAAGCATAAACATAGACACACTGAGGATTATTCAAGAATTACATGAAGCAAACTTTCATCTTCTTTCTTATCTCAATGTTCACAGAAGGAAGTTGCATTAATATCATTACACAGTGAGCTGATGGATGATGAAACTGACAGTAATAATGTGATCAACAGCTAATCCAGATTTTGCATATATATAAATATATATATATAAATATATATATATATATAGATAGATAGATAGATAGATATAGATATAGATATAATATGTCTGTGTATATGTACAGATATAATATATGTATATATAT
>NC_068998.1:34604198-34607738 GCF_001194135.2 Octopus bimaculoides
TGTGTATGTATATATATATACATGCATGCACATATGCATATGCACACACAGACATGCATACAACATATAATTGATTATTGATTAGTCTATCATATTTTTTGTTAGATTCCTGTGGCTTCTGCAGTGATTAAAATCAGATCCTAATCATCCCTTATGTTTTCAAGCATGTTTTATTTGTTTTTATGTAACTGTTTTATTGTTATTGGGACTGTTTATTTTTTATATTTTCATTTGGTTGTTTCTATTAGTATTAATGCAATAAGAAGTGTGTGTGTGTGTGTGTGTGTGTGTGTGTGTGTGTGTGTGTGCACATATGGGATTTGTATTTGAGGTTTGTGTATGGCTGGTGATTTTAATTGACATTAACCTTACTTGCCCATATTCTTACTGTTCTTTGTGCACTTACTCTACTTATTTTTTCTTGTGAATGTGTGTGTGCATGCACGCATGTGTGCCTTCAATATTGGCTTCCATTATGTGTACTGCTTGTGTAAACTGGCAAATGTTGGATCTTTCAAATGTCTGGAAAAAATTTTGTTTATTTCAGTATTGTTTATTGATTCAGTGTATTTCTGCATTGCATGTTCATTGAGTTTGGATGTCATCATGTTTGTGCCAGTGTTTGCAAATCTTTTCATTTATATCATCGGCCATTTCTTGTATTGGTGTTTTATACTGCTCTTTATTATACTTCATGTGTTACAGCACCTCCTTAGTTTTGCAGCTTATCTTTGCATTGGTTGTACACACACTACAATTGTTGTCAGTGTAGAGGTTTTCTTCACTGAGTATGACTTGCATAATGGTAATTTAGTGAATTTTTTTATCCTAGATAGTTCCTATTTATAGAACAAGGAGTCGAATTTATGAAACTGCAACTGATTGAACCTGGTGTGTGATTTTGGCATATGTGTGAACATCTTCAAAAAATGGATGTAGAGGGCTGGCATGGGGTTGCCAGTGATGGAGAGTACTGGCGGACCTGGTCGGCTCTACGCATGATGATGTCTCCTGAGACCACTAACCTGGGACGACCCCAGACTCATCAAGCAAGAACATAAAGCAAGCAAGAAGCATATGTATATTTATGTATATTCAAGACTATTGAGTCTACATATAAATGAATAGCTATTGTGTATATACAGATATGGCAGCTAAGTGCATGGGACTCCATATATACATTTGCATTAGGGTATTTAAATGCCATAATATACATGTCATTTCGCATTTTCTTTTTAAATGTATACATGTAGAGATGCATGTAATAATAAACTTCTGTATGAGTGTGTGGAGGGGGACAGAGATTACTCACAAAAATATTCCTCAGCATTCATATAAATGCATATATAAATACATAATTATACATACCCACACATACATGTATGCTCAAGAGTATATATGTATGTAATTATGTGAACAGAATCTATGTATATTTACACATATATGTGTATTTATGCATGAGTGTGTGTGTATGTGTATATGTATGTAAGTGTGTGTGTATGTATATGTATATGTATGTATAGATAATTTTTTCATACGTGTGTATAAATTTTTTTTCTAAGTACACAAACTGTCTAACCCCGATGAATAATAATTCATATTCTCTAATTCAATTTTACATTCCTATAAACTATATTAAATTTCAGTTCTGCAAACTCAACTACAATAAGCTCATTGTTCTGATTGTATTCATGAAAGAGAGTCTACAGATATGACTTGATATTCATGACTACAATATTTACACTCTGGTAAAGCAGACCCTCAACAAATCTTCAAACTTCATTGTCAACAGTTTGTAAAAATATATTTTATACACTACATATAACTATTGAGAATGTCTTTACATTATATATGTATAATATCCCTTTGTGTATGTATGTATGTGTTTGTGTGTGTGTGTGTATGTATGTGTGTGTGTGTACATATATACATACACGTATATATATGGGTACATGCACACACACAGACACACACACACACACACATATGTATGTGTATATGAATGAGCATAGATATATATACACATATGTGTATACATCTATGCTCACTCATATATACACACACACACACACACACACCACACACACACACACACATATATATATGAGAAAAATTAGATGAAAGTAGAGTAGACGAAAACTAAATGGACGGGAAATTAGACAATGATACGATACACGGAATATTTGCAGTTGAGTTTTCCTCTTCAGTCAAAGACGCAAAATACATTAGCAGTTTCACACCAATTACCTTTGATACTGCTTGATTTTGCAGATGCCAGTGCTTTTATTAAGCTACTGGGGAAGATAGTAAATGTGTGCTAAAACAGAAACAAACAAGACATATAAATACAACAGACAACAAATAATGCATGTATAACAGCACAAAGCCTTACGGCTATATACAAATGAAGAAAAAGTAATAATTATACATTACCACAAATATAACAGAAAGAACTTTGCAACTGTCGAACGAACTGTGTAGGGTTGTGCAAAGAGGAAATAGATTAAGTCCCAGAGGACAGAATGGATGTAGCAGGTGGCATGAGCAGATCAGTCTTCTAGGCTGTAGTTTCCGCCTCAGAATTTCTGGAACCACCATTGACACTGGCTTACGTTTATTGTCAAATCCCCATATACTGCTTTAATATTCCTCACAATTTCCATTGTGTTATTGCCTTTATTGAACTCATAAAGCAAAATATGCCAAATATGCTTCTTTGTCACTTCCATTATAGCTTTGAAAAAGTAACTGTTAAAATCGAACTGCACTCTTCAACTTATTTTTTTAAACCTGGTACTTCAGGGTTTTTCAGTTCAGTGTTTACATGCTGTTATTTATGGAATTTATGTACTTCAAAATTTAGATTTTCTCTGACACTCTGCTTGCATTCTATACTGTCTCATGCAAAAAAAATTGATGCTCAGCATGGAATAAATGTCTAATAATTATTTAATCATGCAACCATGCATGAAAATTAATTTACCCATGACAACTAAGTTCTAGAATCGTGCTTGATTTAAATAGTATTTTGTTATATTTTCTCTTCATGGAAATACTTATCCTTTTGTAAGTGGTCACTGACCCATGAAACATATCAAGATAATTTCTTATTTTTCTGTGTTTGAAGAGAGTTACAAGAAAAAATAGTGAAAGACATAAAACATGTAGTTTAGTTGCATTAAGACTGTCACCAGTATTCTAATAAAAAAAATGTGCTGTACATATATATATATTCGTTGACATGGAAAAAGCCTTTGACAGGGTCCCCTGATTCCTTATCTGGTGGTCAATGAGGAAATTAGGGATAGATGAATGGTTAGTGAGAGCTGTACAAGCCATGTACAGGGATGCTGTCAATAAGGTGAGGGCTGGCAATGAGTACACTGAAGAATTCCGGGTAGGAATAGAAGCCCACCAAGGATCAGTCCTCAGCCCCTTCTTATTCATCATAGTCCTCCAGGCAATAACAGAGGAATTCAAGACAGGATGCTCCTAGAAGCTTCTCTATGCTGATGACCTTGCGCTAATTGATGAGTTACT
>NC_068998.1:34608024-34611967 GCF_001194135.2 Octopus bimaculoides
AAGATAGTTTTTGTGTGTGGCAAATGCTCAGGAGCAATAAACACTGAAAACGTGCAGAGAACAGCTTCTGTTACATTCCAGGGGGGAAAAACTAGAAGTAGTTGATAGCTTCCATTACCTAGGTGACCAAGTCAGTTGCGGGGGTGGATGCTCTGAAAGTGTAGCTGCTAGAATAAGAATAGCCTGGGCAAAGTTCAGAGAGCTCTTTCCGCTGCTGGTGACAAAGGGCCTCTCACTCAGAGTAAAAGGTAGACTGTATGATGCATGTGTGTGAACAGCTATGCTACATGGCAGTGAAACATGGGCCATGACTGCTGAGGACATGCATAAACTTGCAAGGAATGAAGTCAGTATGCTTCGCTGGATGTGTAATGTCAGTGTGCTTACATGACAAAGTGTAAGCGCCCTGAGAGAAAAGTTGGACTTTAGAAGCATCAGATGTTGTGTACAAGAGAGACAATTGTGCTGGTATAGTCGTGTGTTGTGAATTGATGAGGACAGCTGTGTGAAAATGTGTCATACCCTAGCAGATGAGGGAGCTTGTGGAAGAGGTAGACCCAGAAAGACCTGGGATGAGGTGGAGAAGCAAGACCTTCGAACATTGGGCCTCGCTGAGGCAATGACAAGTGACTGAGACCTTTGGAGATATGCTGTGCTTGAGAAGACTTGGCAAGCCATGTGAGACCATAACCATGACCTATACCAGTGCTGTATAACCAGCCCATTTAAGAGTACCCTTCAATCAGTGGACAATAAACTATGCTTGCGAAGACCTGTTGAGGCAAGTAAAATCACTGTCATGGCCGATGACAGAACCGCCTGATTGGCACCCATGCCAGTAGAATGTTAAAAGCACCATTCGAGCAAGATCGTTCCCAGGGCCACTGACTGGCTCCCATGTCGGTGGCATGTAAAAAAAAAGCACTATTCGAGCATGGTCATTGCCAGTGCCACTGGCTCCTGTGCAGGTGGCTCATAAAAGCACCATTTGAGCGTGGCCAAAGCCAGTACCACCTAATTGGCCCTCGTGCTGGTGGCATGTAAAAGCACTCACTACACTCTCAGAATCATTGGCAATAGGAAGGGCATCCAGCTGTAGAAATTTTGCCAGATCAGATTGGAGACTGATGCAGTCTTCTGGCTCGCCAGCCCTCAGTCAAACTGTCCAACCCATGCCAGCATGGAAAGTGGATCTTAAACGATGATGATAATTAAGACTCAGTTGAATTAAGTACTTAAATTGAGGCACCAAGCCAGTTCAGTATAGTATGCACAGCTCGAAGTTAAGTGAATAAAAAGCAAATAAGTAACAAGGATGTCCGGGTATATTTCTAGACAATAGAGGGTATATTATGAATGATATGACACCCCAGATAATTTCTGCCACAAAATCATAGTATGATATGTATATTATTATCTGCTTCTAAAAGGTACAGGTAATCCTAAGTACACAAGATGCTCTAAGGTCTAATTTACTATTAATTGGGTTTATCTCTATATTTAAAAATTTCGTAAATTTCCCTACAATATAGTTCACATCCATATCAGCTATCTTTGTATGGTTGAGCTCTACGGACTATATCCCATTTTAGGCTAAATTCACTATTGCTATCCTTAAGTTACCAAATTTTCATAGATAATGAGGTATTGTTGGCTTTATGTCTAAGTTAAAAGATGAGAAATGGTTGTTTAGTCGCTTCTTCATATCTACAGAGCACCCAATGTAAATGAAGTTATTTGTTTCCATCATTATTGTACATTTGTATATGACATTTTGAGCTAAACACTGACCTAATAACAAGCATTTAGATCCTACCCTACAATTACAGCTACGGATATTATTGCTATTATTATCATTGTTATTATTATTATTATTATTATTATTATTATTATTATTATTATTATTGTTAGTAGTAGTAGTAGTAGTAGTAGTAGTAGTAGTAGTAGTTCTGTCATTTATAGTACTATCATTAGAGGTATCACTCACATTCGTTGTAGTTTTAATAAGTGTTACACCAATAATACTCAAATTATTATATCTACCATTATCACTATTTACATTAGTTCCTTTATTTTGGATTCCTGCATATCTACTATTTATTATCATCATTGTTGGGGGTTAAAACACTATTAATATTATTAGTATTATCAATCTCGCTGGCTAAGTTTATATTTCTCTTGTTAAATTGGGTTATAATTGTACCTATATTAGGAAGGGTGGAATATGAAATTCTGATTGTCTTACAGGAGAAGAATTTGTTATACTTATGTGCAGCTGGGAAGTTTTTTCCAAAATTGTCATAAATTTATTATAAATAACGATAATCATGATGACGTTGAGGATGATGATGATTAGTGGAGATTACAAAATTGAAGGGAATGTTGTATCAGACTACGATATTATTCCTAGAATTCCTATGTTTATGAAAGCTGATTTTATCAGTACTTCTACTACTTCCCGAATCTCCATTTGATTATTAATTATGGTCTCATTATCGGTATTTATGTTACCATTCATCTCAATCACATCCTTACTATTATTATACATGTTAGACATTTTACTGTCTTTAGATTCTATTTCATTATTGGGATACATATTATTCTTTGTTTTAATAGGAACAATACAGACAATTCTAGCAGGTATATCTGCTTGACTAGATGAGCTATTGTTCTTCTTTTCCCTTCTATTTTCTTTACTGTGTCTAGGTGGTATTTGTCTTTCCAAATTAAGGAAAGCAATCTTCCAATTGTATCCTGCTTTAGATAGAGAAGAGTTATAGTAGTGGGAATATGAGTTAAATATATCCCTATTAGTTGATAATTTGCTCAAAATTCTTTTTACTACTGATTTTAATACATTAGCGGGATGATTAGAAGATTTGTACACATACCTAGTAACTTCATCTGCCTTTCTATAGGGGTAATATAAACTAGAGTTTATATATAGTGTAGTGTCTAAGAAGTTAGCTACTTTCATGTCATAATCGAAAGTGAGTCCTAGGTTAAAGCTTTTGAAGAATTTTCTGATTTTTTCCCACATTCTTTCTAAAGAATCAGCCCTATAAAGACCACCCTGCAGTTCAGGAATTTACACTGCTAAGATACTTTAAGAGATATGCACCAACCAAATCAGTAAGCTGGATCGAGTCGCTTGAACGCATAGCAACATCAAAATTATTAGGTGTCATACCTCATCCATAACCTACCCTCAAATTCTATGATAGTTTTCCTACCTAAGAGACTAATATCTATTTTGTCCCTGGTTATAAGAGAGACGCTTTTAGCAAAAATCAGGGACTTATTCAAGAGAATAGGAGAGACGCTAGAATAATAACTGCTGATAATAACTGTTTTTAATATATTAAATTGGTTAAGTTATGATACACCTCGTAACCCGAGGTCGTAATTCTCACCCTTAAAACATATTTTTATCTCTTTTGTTTTCCACTTTATTCCTTTTTTATTTGACAATCTAAATATGAACTAGCCAGCCCTGTCCTTCCTCCTTCTAGTTATCACCTCTTCCTCAGCAGCCATTCTCTTACTAGCAGCTCTGAGACATATCTTTTTATGTAGATAAAGCTAGATGTATGGTCCCAGTAAAATAAAGGTTGGGGAGAGTAGTATCTGACATTAATTAATTTATCACCATCAACTGGAACTTAAGTGTCAACTCCCAATGGATTTAACTCTAAAGGGCTGTAGACTATATGCTGCATAAAATGTTATAAATAAAATGAAGATAAATGTAAATCAACTATCTCACCATTCCTTTTTCTTGACCCCACTATTTTCCTCTGCTACTCTCTAAATTATAGCAGGCTTTATACATTTTTTCCTAAATTCATTCGGCCACAAACATAGCAAAAGGAAACAATATGATTATTTTGGCTTCTAGTACTAATGTAAATTGTACTAAAAAAATGGTTTATCCTTTATATTG
>NC_068998.1:34612057-34612406 GCF_001194135.2 Octopus bimaculoides
TATATATAAATGAGAAATGCATATACATGCCATAGATATACAGTCGTACAAATAGGTGCATATACATGCATATTTGCTGCAGAATTATCTGAGTAAATATCCACATCGTTGAAATGGGTGATCAAGTTTTTCTTCATATGTGTGAAATGCATGCATATGCTCGTACTTGTCATTTTCAGTGCCCTCATTATGATTATATTTTATAATTATACTCAAATATGTGTATATATATATATATTTGTGTACGTGTGTATACTTATGTGTGTGAGTGTGTGTGTGTGTGTGTGTGTGTGTGTATATATATATAATGGAGAAATTATACAAAATGTATAAGTGGATGATGAGTAAA
>NC_068998.1:34612416-34615115 GCF_001194135.2 Octopus bimaculoides
AAGTGGATGATGAGTAAAGCACCAGCACAGTTTCGATTACCTGTTGCTATCCATAGATTGCAGGAACTTCATAGTGGTGGTTGAGGAAACAGTATTAATAAAATTAATGGCAAAAAAGATTTCATTTAGTACAACACATGTTTTGACCCATTCTGGGTCTCCTTGAGTACATAAATAAATAAAAAAAATAAAAAGATTCGGTTTTACATATCACTAAATGTCTGTCAACTTTGGGAATGAGTAAAAAACAGAGAAAAGCTGAAATGCAAAAAATTTAAATATGAACAAGAAAATTCTAGTTTAGAGAAAATGACATAATGAGCCATCACTGTTGTAACTGTTGAGAAAGAAAAGGAAGTAGAAACGAAGATAACACTTTCACGAAAAAGTTTTTGTATTCGTGCTCATATGCACATATACATACACAGATATATATATATATATATATACATATATATATATATATGTACATTATCTTTTACTTGCTTCAGTCATTAGACTGCGACCATACTGAGGCACCACATTAAAGAATTTTTAGTTAAATGAATTACCAAACCATTAAGTTATGGGGACATAAACACAACACCAGTTGTCAAGTAGTGATGAGTGACATATGCAGAAACAATGATACACACACACACATGACAAGCTTCTTTTAGTTTCCATCTACCAAATCCACTCACAAGGCTTTGGTCAGCCTGAGGCTATAGTAGAAGACACTTGCCCAAGGTGCCACATAGTGGGGCTGAACCTGACCCCACACATGAACACCAGCAATGTTTGTATAAGTCCCTCATAAACAATGACTGCTACTCAGGGGTTTGACTTACTGGAAAAAAATACTAGAGTAATTTATCTCACTTAAAAGTAATTGCTGGCATTAAGAAGGTGACTAGCTGTATAATAGAGTATCAAGGAGTTTTTGCCAGTACATGCCATTTTAGAAAGAGTGAATGTAAAAATGACAATGATGATAGTAATGACAACAGCAATATATGTGTTTGTGTATTCAGTATGTAAATACATGTAGGTATGTGAGGGCATAATGATAAATAATAATTAAAACAGTTAGTTGAGATGTTTGTCATCTGTTTACTGCTCCTGAAACTATATGTTCCTGGCTAAAAAATGTTACCTGCTATACTCAGCAATAAATGCATGGATTGAAAATTATTTTAGCCATTACAACTATGTTCTAGATTGTGCTTGATTTAAATAGCACTGTCCTCCAGTGGCAGCTTGATGTTGTCAGCCACCAGCCCAGGTTCCACTTCTCATTAGGTTGAGAAAAAAGTAAACTGTCAAGATATTAGTCACTTTCTGAAAGGTGCCTGTGGCAGTTGAGACCTCTGGCATTCTTGGTCCCCAGACCATATCCCTGCTCACCACTGTTGGGGCAGAGATTGTTGTCTGCAAATGCAAGCCCCATGAGTTAGAGTGGCTGTTCCAGTGCATTTCCATTGCTATCCACTAGGGCAGCGCCTTTTCTGTTTTGTCTGCTGGGGCCATGAGAAATGTTTCAACATCGTGAGAGGCAAGATTCTCTATTATTTCATCATGCACACAATAAGCTTAAGAGTTCCTTTGTGTGTATTCAAAATTTTGAAAACTATTTTAATCTTGTTCATCAAAATCAAGAAAAAGAAAAACACTATCTCTCCTGAGAAATGGTTTATGTATGATTAATCCACTTGAAAAATTGTAGTTGACTGGAAAGAAAGAAATTTTTACTGATTGCTTTCATTTCATATAAATTTATGTCTTCTAAAATCATATATGGCATAATGATATGATATAATATAATGTTGGATTATATAAGTAACAGTAATATACTGGTAGTATCAGGTAGTTACAACATATTTGGTTTGAGTACTACTGTCAGTATATAGGCCAAATATATTGATAATATACTAAGTCAATTAAATCGAATAGAAATACTCCCTGAAGAAAATTATCTTCTTGGGAGGTTGAAATAAATCTATATATTTCTTAAAAAGATATATTTTCTGTTTTTCCCAACTCTCCCTTACATCTATTTTCACCCATGGGATACTCTGGGAAATTCCTTTCAATTTGGCCTTTAACAATTATTTTTCTTTCTCTCTACCACCAACAAACCTCATCTCCTTCTTCATCTCCTAGACGTGTCTTGCTATGTCTTGGCATTGTTTCATGTGTCTACACAATTATTTGATTAGTGCTTCTCATTATTCTTCACAGGCTGCTCTAAATACAGTCACTGTCAATTATTTGGTTGTTCTTCTCTTGCATTTTACCCCCATTTAGATAAATAGACATTATGTATAACTAGTGTATGTTTTGAGACAAAGTATACAATGATGCATGCATATGCATCCATGTATGCATGTGTGTGTGTGTATGTGTGTGTGTGTATGTGTGTGTACATGTTTGTAACAGCTGGCACTTCATATCTGATTATTTATGTTTCACATTTACAATCATACGTAACACTTTCCTTTAGTATTATGTGTTGATTTACTCTCCGTTTAAGTACTTACATACTCAACATACAAAGGCATACATACTTACACATATGCACACATGCATTTTATACACACACACGCTCATACACATACACACACACTCATATACACACACATAGATGCACATGCATATATATGTATACATATATCTGCACACACATACACATATGTATATATGCATATCATCATCATCAT
>NC_068998.1:34615870-34621503 GCF_001194135.2 Octopus bimaculoides
ATATATATATATATATAAGGAGAATTCACGAAAAAACAACAGACGAAGACAGATGGTGTAAAAAACAAATGGATGTATTAGTATAATATTCAGGAATAGAGAAAGTCTATAACATTTCGAGCCTACGCTCTTCAACAGAAAGGAACACAGAAAGAAACAAGGAGAGAAAAAAATATGTGTAGTGGTCAGTGATCCATATATGTACATACATATATTTACACACACACTCTCACACACACACGATATGTATGTGTGTATCTATGTATATAAATATATCAATTTATTTATTTAGTATTGACAACAAAATCAGTTTCACTCAGTGAGCTTCTCAAAGTGTTATTAAAATTTTAGAAGAATACATCTATAAGTCAGATTATTGCAATATATTAATTGCACAGATGTAAATTAATGACACATAAAATGAGGCTGAGATATTTCAATGAGTGAATCATAACAAGTCGTACATAAGTTAAACTTAATAAAATTAAAGAATGAATTAATGAATAATTTTCAAAACTTTAATGGATGGTTTTCAAATATTTAGTGCTGCAGAGATGTGCTGATTATTGAAGGAGGTATAGGAAGAGAAATAACTTTTTCTTTACTAGGGTATTTAAATATGAGGTTTGTCAAGAGAGAGACAGACAGACAGACCGATAAATTGAGGGAGGAAGGGAGAGAGAAGGGAAATGGACACAAAGGAAAATGAGAAAATACCACTGTGCTTGTAAAACTGAAATTAATATTGTTATTAGTATGATTATATAATATCAATTAGTTGCAAGTTATGTTAGGTTAAATGTGTAATGAAACAACAGTAGTGTGTGCTTACTTAGGATATCTATATATCTGACACTGCCAAATCAGATTGGAGCCTGGTGTAGCCATCTGGTTTCACCATTCCTCAGTCAAATCGTCCAACCCATGCTAGCATGGAAAGCGGACGTTAAACGACGACGACGATATATATGTGCTGTGCATGAGAAGACCCGGCAAGCCAAGTGAGATCGTTGCCAGTGCCCCTGGACTGGCTCTTGTGCGGGTGGCATATAAGATGCACCATTTTGAGCGTGACCATTGCCAGTGCCGCCTGACTGGCCTTCGTAGGGTTTTCGAGCGAGATCGTTGCCAGTGCCCTGGACTGGCTTTTGTGCGGGTGGCACATAAAAGACACCATTTCGAGCATGGCCGTTGCCAGTACCACCTGACTGGCCTTCGTGCGGGTGACACGTAAAAGCACCCACTACACTCTCTGAGTGGTTGGCGTTAGGAAGGTCATCCAGCTGTAGAAACTCTGCCAAATTAGATTGGATCCTGGTGTTGCCATCCGGTTTCACCAGTCCTCAGTCAAATCGTCCAACCCATGCTAGCATGGAAAGCAGACGTTAAACGATGATGATGATGATGATGATGATGATGATATGAAAATATGGGTGTGTTTATGAATGTGTATATGAGTGATAGTGCATATAAGATTACATATGCATGTGTGAGGGTATACTTATGTCCCCATATACATATATGTCCCCATATACATATATGGATAAACTGGATGGATATATGTAGGTGCATGTACAGTCCTTACTAATATATATATAAAAAAAAACATAACATTTTGTATGTCTAAAAGTATGCATGTTTTCTAGGGTAGGAAGAGTGGCAACAATCCATGCCTCCTTAACCTTTTAGTCTGGTGTCTTATCTGTACGAGTGAATAGGCATTATTTTTTTCTTTATTTTTCTTTTATCTTTTATGATCATGTATAATCCTTGACCACTGGCCAGAGCTATAAATTAATTAAGGAGTAGTTTTGAACTAGTTGCCCTCTGTGTTTGTGACCCACTTTCTCTATAAATTCTGTTGTACTTTCTCAAAATTTTGCTTGCTGCACCATGGTTGGTGGTGAATCGGTCCCTTTCTGTTTCTGTCTTGATTATATGTTTAAAATTTACCTGAGAACAGCAGGTTCTTGCCATGATGTAATCTAAGAATGCCTCTATAAAGTGCTGCTGAAAGAGCTGTGGATTTTGAACCTATTTGCCTTCTTCTGATATACTCTTTTATTCTTTTACTGGTTTCAGTCTTTTGACTGTGGCCATACTGGAGCACAGCCTTAAAGGGTTTTTAGGGATGAAGAAACTGACCAGGACTTATTCTTTGTAAGCCTGGTACTTATTCTGTTGATTTCTTTTGCTGAACTGTTAGAATTCAGGGTATGTAAACACACCAACATTAGTTGTCAAGAAATGGTAGTGGGACAAATATAGACACAAAGACACACACACATAAATATATATGAATGTGTATATATATATATATATATATATATATATACATACACACATAATGGGTTTCTTTCAGTTTCCATCTATCAAATCCACTCATAAGGATTTGGTCAACCCAAGCCTATAGTAGAAGACACTTGCCCAAGGTTCCATGCAGTGGGACTGAACCCAAAATTATGTAGTTGAGAAGCAAGCTTCTTACCACACAGCCACGCCTACACCTATACATATAGGGTATGGTGAATAAACTGTTGTCTAAATTATGCAAAAATGAAAATAACACTGACATCTCATTGATGGGATTAAAAAGCTTGTAAATAGATGGAAGGAAGTCACAGATAGTCAGGGAGAGTATATTGATGATTAAATTTCGATTAAATGTAACATTTGATCACTTGTTTTCTTTATTCAAAATTCAGACAGAACTTATGGGATGACCTGATAGTATACTTGCCTGTTATTCCTACACCTGTCTTTGTCTTTGTTTTTCTATAAATTTTCTATAAATTTATATATATATATATATATATATATGCGGGTGGCACATAAGATGTACCATCCTGAGCGTGACCGTTGCCAGTACCGCCTGACTGGCCTTGTAGGGTTTTCGAGCGAGATCGTTGCCAGTGCCCCTGGACTGGCTCTTGTGCGGGTGGCACATAAAAGACACCATTTCGAGCGTGGCCGTTTTCGTGCGGGTGACACGTAAAAGCACCCACTACACTCTGAGTGGTTGGCGTTAGGAAGGGCATCCAGCTGTAGAAACTCTGCCAAATTAGATTGGAGCCTGGTGTAGCCATCCGGTTGCACCAGTCCTCAGTCAAATCGTCCAACCCATGCTAGCAGGGAAAGCGGACGTTAAACGATGATGATGATGATGATGATGATGATATATACGTATGTATATACACATACATACACATATGTATATATGTATATACATACATATACAAGCAACAAGAAACTAACAACAGGTGTCTTTTGACTAATAGAGACAAATCAAGTTGAGCTGGCGTGTTTAGAGTGAAATCCTTGAGGCAGGAACATAGGAGATGAACATAAGAGATGCAAGTCATGAGACAGGAATATAAGAGATGCTTCATGGCTGGCAGCTGAGCCAAGAAAGAAAGAAAGAAAGATCATGCTCGGCCAAACACCAGTCATGTGGAAGGAAAAGAGAGAGGTAGGTGGTAGAGGGATTGAAGAATTAGGGGGAGAATGAAAAAAAATGTAAATCAAAGGATCATACGGAAGGTACAAGGGAGATAAAGGAGGAAAAGTAGGTAAATTAAAGAAAAAAAGGTCAAGAAATGTGACAGAGGGGGAACGAAAAAAGCAAAGAGGAAAGAAAGATGAAAGTATGAGGGGGGACTAAAAGAAAGAGTAAAAGAGTCGTACAGAATTTAAAGACATACAAGGTGAGCAAAAGTGTATGTACGCCACTATATGTTTATATAAATTCAAAAAATGGAACAAGAACACAACAATTTATATATATATATATATATATATATATATATACATCATGTTCATTTAACGCCCATTGTCCATGCTGGCATGGGTTGGGCGGTTTGACTGGGCTGGCACGCTGGAAGGCTGCACCAGACTCTAGTCTGATTTGGCATAGTTTTCTACGTCGTCTGGATGCCCTTCTTAATGCCAATCTCTCCGAGAGTGTAAAGGGTACTTTAACAGGCCACCAGCACGGGTGCCATTTTTGTATCATCAGGGAGTGTTTACATGTCACTGACATGGGTGCCAATTTGCATAACATAGGTATCTGCCATGAATGTAATTTTGCTCAGCTTGATGGGTCTTCTTCTCAAACACAATATAATGCCAAAGGTCTTAGTCATTGCCTCCATGAGGCTCAACACTCAAAAGGAACTCAGGCACTTTGCCTCTGTGAGACCCAGTACTCGAAAGGAACTCAGCCACTCTGCCTCCATCTAATCCAATGCTCAAGAGGAACTCAGTGACTTTGCTTCCATGAGGCCCAATGTTCAAAAGACATTCTTTACTTGCCACCAGCACAGGTGCACTTGGCTTGACAGGTCCTCCCAAGCACAGCACATTGCCAAATGTCTCAGTCACCAATCATTGCATCTGGAATTTTAATCAAGAACATTTTACAACATCCAAACAACCATTCTCTCCTTCTTACATTAGTGAATACAAAGGAATTTAAAAAAGCAAGACCTTGAAATGTAATCTAAATTCTTACTGAAGAAAATTAAAAACAACATCTCGTCTTTCATTTAAAAACCTCACCCATTTGAATACAAAAAATTCCTTTCCTTCTCCCTGCAAAAGGTCATTAAAAAGGAAAAAAAAGCAACATATTGAATCCTAATCAAGCAAGTTTGACCACTCTGATATAAAAACCACGCCTCCTTTATCCCCACCTCTCAAAATTTTTTCTTTTTTTTTTTCCCTTCCTTCACAAACTCCCAAAGATCTCCTACTTTCTTTTCTCTTCTCTCTCTTCACTCTCTCTCACTCTCTCCTCTCTCACCCTTGCACCTACCTTTCTAATTTGCTCCTCTCTTTCCCCTCTCTTTCTCTCTCTCCCCCCTCTCTCCCCCTCTCCTTCTCATTCTTTCTAAAACATTATCCATTTCAGTTTATATAAAGGTGAAACAAACCTACTATAAACCACTTTTTTGATAAATCCGATAACAGAAGAAACCATTAAAAATGTAGAAAAAAATATATATAATCATTCAACATTCTAACTGCCTTATTATTCTCAATATTTGTACATCACTTCAAAAACGCTCTCTCTCTTTCTTTCTTTCTCTCTTTACACACACACATATGTTATGTATGATGGGCTACTTGTAATCTCCGTCTACCAAATCTACTCACAAGGATTTGGTCAGCCTGAGGCTATAGTAGAAGACACTAGTCCAAGGTGTCACGCATTGGGACTGAACCAAGAACCATGTGGTTGGCAAGCAAGCTTCTTACCACACAGCCACATATATTTTATATATATATATTTTCATTTTTTTCATTTTATCTAGTTTCAACTCATGAGCTGTGGCCATGCTGGGGCACCACCATTTATATATGTATATATATGTGTGAGTGTGTGTGTGTGTGTGTGTGTGTGTGAATAAAAATAAATACAAAAAAAGGGTTTTGTATGATCGTGTATATAGGAACATATTATTTTATTTAAAAGAGTTCCAACTCTGTTTTTTATGTTTTATTTATATTCTTGTAAAATTAATGTGGGATATAGAATATGGAATATATAATATATAATATAAAAATAAATGGTAAAATGAAATGAAGTATTGAATGTCTTATTGAATATATGAAATATAGAGAATTAAATATAT
>NC_068998.1:34621550-34624060 GCF_001194135.2 Octopus bimaculoides
ATATATACATGCTAGACCAAAGTAACCATTTGAATTACTCTATTTTAGAAATTTTATTTTCATCACAGTGAATTGTATGTTGTTGATATAAGAATTTATAAATTTTAAAAATTTATAGCTTTATGTGCCTCAAGATCCATTGTTCCAAAATAAGAATTATTTCTCTTAAAAATGTTATAAAATTCTTATGATGTCAACAACAGACAATCCTTATTGGTAAGAATAAATTTCGAAAATGGATACGGAAATTTGAAGGCTTGCTTTGGTCCATTGGTATAACACCTGTCATGCTAAGTCCCAAGGGCAGCCGTTGACATTTTGTATGCTAAAGAATTCTTCAACCCAGTATTTGCATAATATTTATAGCTTTAAGAACCTTTGACATCCATTGTTCCAAAATAAAATTATTTCAAGTCCTCTCTAAAGTTGATACATACCTACAATGTCAACAATGTATATATATATGCAAATGTATATATATATATATAGAAGAAAGAAGACTCATTTGATGATGATGATGATGATGATAGTAATAATGATGTTCATCATCATCATCATCATCATCGTTTAACGTCCGCTTTCCATGCTAGCATGGGTTGGACGATTTGACTGAGGGCTGGTGAACCAGGTGGCTACACCAGGCTCTAATCTGATTTGGCAGAGTTTCTACAGCTGAATGCCCTTCCTAACGCCAACCACTCCGAGAGTGTAGTGGGTGCTTTTACATACCACCGGCACGAAGGCCAGTCAGGCGGTACTGGCAACAATGTATATATATATGCAAATGTATATGTGTGTGTATATATATATATGTATGTATACATGGTCTGATCAAAAGTATTGCAATTGGTGCTATAAAAAGAAAACTACAACATATATCAGTTCAGTATTTAATCTCTTTTGAAGAAGACCTTTTCTGAAGCCACACACTTTATCCAGAGTTATTTCCATTGATGGAAGCATTTCTGGAACTCCTTTATTGGGATAGTGAGCAGCTGCCTCATCACATTCTCTTAGATTTCCTCGACATCTTGAAATCTTGTTCCTTTCAAGTGGGATTTGACTTTTGGAAAGAGGAAAAAGGTGTGAGGGTGAGATTTGGGGAATACGTTGGTTGTCAGGCCTGAGGAATGTTATGCTCGGCGAAAATCTGCTACAATGGAAAACAGTTTTGGCACAAACTTAGCAGACACACGTCTCATACCTAAATCTTCAGAGAAAATGGACTGAACCGAACCGTAACTAATTGTTCACATCGTCCAACAATTCTCACACAGTCTTTCTAAATAGCTTCACACACATCTGTGCTGTTTATATCATTTCTGCTGCTTGTGGGTTTCCTAGAATGTGCGCCATTGTCAATATTTTATCAGCCATATTAGAAACGTTAGAACCAGTTGTGCACTTGTGTCTGGCTCATACACTCCTCCCCATACACTTTCTGCAACTTTATGTAGGTCTCTGAGCATGTTTCACCTAGCTTTTGGCAAAATTTGAAGCAGATGCTTTGCTTAATTTTCTTGATGTTACAACCAACTCTACACACTTTACTTCCAAGCACTGCTACAGAAATGAGCAAGTGTGTATGCACAACAGAGTTCAAGGTCACTCTGTGCTTAGCAGGTTCATTCTGCATACTTTAGCTCCATTACCATAGCAACAGTCCTGGTACAGTTTGATCAGACCTTGTGTGTGTGTGTGTGTACCACCATTTGGAAAGTGTTCAGTCATATTGTTAATGGTGCAAACCTGAATATTACCAATTGGTTGACAACTGATGAAGAATTATGAACCTTCTATTTGAAGCTTTAATTAATAGTTCAAGCAGCAAAGTAGAAATGAAAAGCCTTTTTTCATCAAAATATACACCATCATATTCTATTGTTTGTTGCCATCTTTGTACCAGAACCTCTATTCCACTCCTATAACATTTGGCTGGTTTAGAGGGAAGAAAAACCTTTCTGCATCCTTTTTCAACCTTATCCACATTTTTGAACCCCCATCCATGCTGGAAATTAGACATGGCTCAGAAAAGGTAATAATCTGATGGCACAAGATCTGGACTGTAGGTAGGGTGGGGCAGCACTTCCAGCCCATTTCAAGCAGGACCTCATTTTGCTCTCAGAGAAGGTCTCTTTTGGTTTGTCTTTGAGGCTGGTGTCATCTTTCTTGAATCATCTGAACCAGTTTTGTCTCACATGTTTGTTGTCAGTTCCTGGGGCTTCTGCATCATTCATTTCTTTAGCTAAGGCCCTTGCACTCATGCCTATTTTTCCATAGGTAACATAAAATGACTTTAATTGTGAATTTTTCACTGTTCATTATCAAAGCTCTAAAATAAAGAATAAAATGTTAATGTTTCTTTATTAGATATGGAAATAATAAATAAACAATTCAGCAACAAATGGACAAGTTTTATCAAATTAATTATATAATACAGAGATACAAGTTGCCAAATATCATCAGTGAGCATCTGAAAAAAAACTTTGACTCATAACTTTGGCATATAT
>NC_068998.1:34627583-34629448 GCF_001194135.2 Octopus bimaculoides
TATATAGATAGATAGATAGACGGACAGACATATATACAAACACACATACACACATACTCGTACACACAAACACGTTCATGAGTTCCTGGATTTAGGGGCATCGTGAAAGGCTTGGTTTTTGCATGACAGGCGCTAGCGTAACGAAAACAGTCGAAATATTTGGTGTGAGGCCCCTTCCCGTGAGGAGGAGCTTGTTCTCTTTTATCACGAGGGAGGGTCTGTGGGAGAATTTTTGGACTGCCTGGGCAACTGAGACCATAGGTACTCAGACTGCACAGGCAGTTCAATATGGCCTCCACAGGTGGCTGTGGAGGTAATAGAACATAAAATTTTGTCAAAGTTCATAGCAACCTTTGACAAGAAAGAATTTGCTTTCCTTTTCACGGGCCCCAACTTGTCGGTGCAGAGTTGTCTGCAGGCAGCAAGTTAACTTGCTTGGGGGCTCTGATGAGGAGGATTGATCTTTACCTTATTGATTTTGTATTGATATTTTTGATTTTATAGGAAAAATTCCAGCCAGTAGTACTCATAAAAAAGCTCCTTAATGTATCATTCTACAAAACATACAATATATAGTACGATATATGTTTTTAAGTTACGAAACAATTTGTCATAATGTTTGAATTTTCTTGTTTTTGAATAAAATTTCATGGAACTATTTCTGTCATTTATGACTTTATATATATACACACACAGAGATTGGTAGGTAGAGAAAGAGAGAAAGAGAGTGTGAGAAAGGCAGGCAGACAGGCAGAGAGAGATAGACAAAAGTTAACTAAGTGAGATCACCCAAAGCAACCATGCCGTGAATTGTGATAATTCAAGGAGGTCTTTGTATATGTATATTTGAATTGGGTATGCAAAAAGTTTGTAATGAAATGAAATTTATATTGTGATAGGGAAGAAAATATCAAACTGGTTATTCTTAAAGGGAAGAGGAAATAATTTCAAATTTTTTCAATCTTGCTTTGAACAGAAGACATAATCTGATGAGTAGACAAAGTTACAAAGTCTTTTTATCTGTTTTATTTGCATAATTACAAAAATAATGATCTTAAGAAAATAACTCACAGTTGCCTCATGGCAAGAATCGAAATATTTCATTGAGGTTGAGATGAACTGAAAGTTGTGAGCAAAAAACATTTAAAGAGCTTACATTTTAGCTGAAGACAAAAAAAAATCAAAGGAAAATTCAATTTTCCATGAAATTAATTCGTAGTCTCTAGAAAGTTTTTCCACTTTTCTTTTAGAGTGGTTAACAATAGAAATACTGCAAAGTTTCCTTCTTTTCTGCTTAAAGGTAAATTTTGATTAATTAAACAAGAATAAATAATGAATGCACAAGAGATACATAGGATTATAAGCAAGCAAATAGAAAAGGACTTTGTTAGTAGCAGATTTACAAGAATTGTTCGATGTAGTAGTTAAATCTTACAAATGCTCAGAAGACTGCTTAGAATGGATAGCTTCTGTTACAGAGGTGACTCAAAAGACAGAGAAGGAGTGTTATATGAAAGCATAGAAGGCAAAGTAAGAGCTAAGTAGAAAAAGAGATTATGGAGATTACCTTTATTAGCATCAACAGGATATTCTTCCTGAGTAAAGGACATTTTCATGATGTTCGGGCATTTTTGTATGATTGTATGATATTTGTGTACATAGACACAGGCATGGTTGTGTAGTTCTGGGTTCAGTCCCATTGTGTAGCAGCTTGGGCAAGTGTCTTCAACTGTAGCTCAGAGTAGACCAAAACCTTGAGACTGGATTTGGTAGATGGACATTAAGTGAAGCCTGTTGTATGCATATTTATATATGTATGTATAAATATATATATATAAATAGAGAGCAGTCACCATATTTCATCC
>NC_068998.1:34630147-34634834 GCF_001194135.2 Octopus bimaculoides
GGCAGGTAATGCTAAGTAAGTGGTATGGACACACTGTAGTTAAACTCTTGGTTCAATAGTGATATGAGTGAGGAGTTTAATGTGGGTCTTGTATTAGCATGCATATATATATATATATATATATATGTTAGACAAAATGAGATAACAAGACCAAGCCTGTGAGGAGTTTTCAGGACATTTATAAGGAAAATGAGATAGATATAGTCTTACACCTGTTTCTGGGATATTATGGATATCCTTTCATCAGAGATGATGTGAAATGGTTAAATAGAGGTAAATGTTTGAGTTTGAAATAAGAAATTATTATGGAAAAGAAGAGATACGGAATATAGAGGAGAATAAGAGAATGAAAGTAGAAATAAAGTATAAAATGTTGTAGTTGCAGTTCCATTATTCGAGTAAAGTGGTGTATAGAAGTGGTAAAAAAAGTTTCCTGTACATGGTATGTAAGTTCCAATAATAGTTCATGTTTAGTTATTTCAAAGTATGGAGCCATGTATTCTGTGTTGTGCATTAAAAAGGGTTTTGTGGTGTGAAGGAAAATTTGAGAATGTATTGGTAGTATTTGTGGATAGATGGGCATGGGAAGAGATGTGTATGATTAGATTGAGGAGATAGGTCAAAATGAAAGCTGGAAGAAAAAATGAGAGGAGAAAGAGAGAAAAAAGAAAATGAACAAAAAATAAAAATAAAATAAAAATAAATAAAAATGAGAAATGAGTGAAAAGGTGAAGAAAGGGTGAAACAAGTGAGAAAAGGAGTGTTAGCTGGTGGTCAAGATAATGTGAGGGGAGGATGGGAGAGGAGTGGCAGAGGGGCATTGGAAGAAATGAGGAGGTAAGGAGTGAATAAGTGTGAGATATGTGAGTAGGGGTGATATCATAGGGCTGCATTAAGGGATGGGCAGAGAAAAGGTATGGGTGAGGTGATACCAAAGTGAGTTGTAGTTTTAGAAATAAAGTATAAAGTGGAGGGATGTCAAATTTTTATAAATAGACGTACGTGATAGGTTAGTGTGATAGGCAGGAATTAAAGAGGAGGAAAGAAGACAGTATAATGACATATGTACGCATGCAAACACGTACATATACATGTGCACATATGCATGCATACATATACACACACACAAACATATATACATATATATAAACACACATATACATACAAATACATATATGCATGCATATTCATGTGCATCCGTAAATGTGTTCATACAAATATATGCATGTGCATACATATACACATACATACATACACACATACATACACACTGGTGCACATGCACTTACACATAGTCACATGCACGTGTGCATACAGGTACTTATGTATACATATATGCACATAATACACTCATATATTTATATATACATATGCACATACATATGCATACACGCACATGCACAAATACACACATAGATATACATACATACATAAAAATACATGCTCACATATTTACACACACACACACATATATTCGCTTGTGTGTCCATATATGTAGTATTAGATGATTGAGATCCTTAAAGTAAAGTAGGGGAGTTAAAAAAATTAAAGATTACAAATTAAAATGGAGATAAAGGAAAGTTAAATATGGTTGTTGGGGATTATTTAAGGGGTGTTGTGAATATATGCTGTATGGTCATTTAGGTTGCATTTAAATTTGTGATAAAATTTGAAGGTATGAAAAAAGCGGTGGTTGCATGTACTTAGGGCCTCATTATATCTATTTAGTGGTGTCGAGGAGTTGTGTTTTAATATGTGGAATGCCACTTTTAGGCATAACTTACAGGCTAAGCTCTAACCTTCGTATGGAAACCCAGAATCTATTATGGACCATGACAAAATGTAGGGAATATTTCTATTTTTGAGATGATGGACGTAACTGGTGAATGTTGTGGATTTACTGTGTCTCTTGCATCTAAAAGAATTGAGATGAGTGGCATATTGATGTTTAAAATTTGGATATCTTCTGATGAAGGGATATCCATAATATCCCAGAAACAGCTGTAAGACTATATCGTTTTCCTTATAAATGCCTTGAAAACTCCTCACAGCCTTGGCTTTGTTATCTCATTTTATCTAATATATATATAAAAGACACATAAAAGACACCATTTCGAGCGTGGCCGTTTTCGTGCGGGTGACACGTAAAAGCACCTACTACACTCTCTGAGTGGTTGGCGTTAGGAAGGGCATCCAGCTGTAGAAACTCTGCCAAATCAGACTGGAGCCTGGTGTTGCCATCCGGTTTCACCAGTCCTCAGTCAAATCGTCCAACCCATGCTAGCATGGAAAGCAGACGTTAAACGATGATGATGATGATGATGATATATAGGTCAGCGAGAAGTTTAGCTTAATGGTAAAGCACTTGACTGGTAATCACAGGGATGTGAGTTCAAGTCTCATGGGTGACTGTTGACAAATTTTTATAAAGGCGGTGCTCCAGCATGGCCGCAGTCAAATGACTGAAACAAGTAAAAGAGTAAAAGAGTATATATGTATTGGCGATAGGAAGAGCATCCAGCTGTAGAAACTCTGCCAAATCAGATTGGAGCCTGGCGCAGCTATCTGGTTCGCCAGTCCTCAGTCACATGGAAAGCAGACACTAAACGATGATGATGATGTATATATATATATATATAGGTGCAGGCATGGCTATGTGGTAAGAAGCTTGCTTCCCAAGCACATGGTTCTGGATTCAGAATATATATATATATATATATATATATATATATGTATATAAAATCATTCTTATCAATATACATTATACAATGGAGATAAAATATATGGTAGAAGTGAATCTCATTTAATTTTTATCTTATTTCATTTCTAATTATTCTGAATTATCTTTAGTATTGTTTTCTTTAAACACTGTAGTTCATCAGTTGGAAAATTCATTTTTTCACTAATTCATTTTTTCCAACACTCCTTTCCCTTTTTGACCATAATACTAACCATAAATCAGACACTAACCCTAATTTCTTCTTGCACAATCACAATCTCCTATATTTAAAACATTAAATTCAGAAAAAAATGGGAAAATAGACAAAGATTTCAAAGTTGTAAAAGTGAAGGGGAAGGTGGCTGGCAAAATTTAAAAAAAGCTGAAACTGGAAGACTTTGTTTTTTTTTGTTTTTTACAGTATCCCAAGAGAATTTTACAAAACGGTAAAGCATGCTTATTGTAAAATCCAATATAAACGTTTGTTTAATTCTCATATGATTTGGGCGAGTGTTATTTATATTATATATAATTGAGGTGGAATCAAATTTGTTCTTCTTGTGTAACTCAGTGCAGATTTTAAACATGGGTGTTGTTTATATGAAAGAAATACTTACTAAAGTTAAATAAATCCATGAGTTGGTATGACCAATTATTCCTTTGATGGTGGCACCCAATACAATAACAATTCAATATCCTGAACTTGTCAAAGAATTCCAAGAATGTCAGAATTATATGAATTTGAATCCATAATATTTTAGATTAACTTTAATAGCTACTACAACACTGAAAAATCAAAAATTATATGTAAAATAAGCTACACCAAACGATGGGAGTATTTAAAATACAAGCTTTTCTAGAAAGCAAGAATTTCTGCTTACTCTTTTACTCTTTTACTTATTTCAGTCATTTGACTGTGGCCATGCTGGAGCACTGCCTTTAGTCGAGCAAATCGACCCCAGGACTTATTCTTTGTAAGCCTAGTACTTATTTTATCAGTCTCTCTTGCCGAACCGCTAAGTGACAGGGACGTAAACACACCAGCATCTCGGTTGTCAAGCAATGTTGGGGGGACAAACTGAGACACACACACACACACACACACACACATATATGACAGGATTCTTTCAGTTTTCATCTACCAAATCCACTCACAAGACTTTGGTTGGCCTGAGGCTATAGTAGATTACACTTGTCCAAGGTGCCATGCAGTGGGACTGAACCTGGAACCATGTGGTTGGTAAGCAAGCTACTTACCACACAGCCAATCCTACGCCTATCAATACAGCCACTCCTACGCCTTGTAAATTTGTGTTGCTTATAAAGTTCTGCTTACTACAATTTGGCTCATTTCTCATAATTATGATCCCCTCCTTCAACAAGATACAACAAATTTGTTCACAAGGGTGAGATTACCAGAAGCTACCAAGTTTATAAAGGTATCTGAAAGGTAAATGTAAATTTATTATTATTTTAAAAATAATTCCATTTACAAAAGGAAAAAGAAAAGAATTGCTGAATAAGCACATACAAATAGATACTATAAAGAGTCAACAATTTACACAATATACATACATACATACATACATACACACATACAGATACACACACACACACACACACAAACACACACACACACATACACACACACACACATATATATATAGATAAACAGATAGATATGTATGTATGTATGTATATATATACATATATATATATCGATAGATATATATATGTATGTATATATATATATGTGTATATGTATATATATATATATATGTATATATATCCAAAGTTTTAAATATTTACATTTAAGAAAGAGATTTGACGCCAATATCCATATTTAATCCGATGTTAACATCTCCTGCTATATTGGTAACGATTACATTGTTTACTTTGAAAAATGATATGTATATATATGTATATACATATGTATATATATATATATATATATATATATATATATAT
>NC_068998.1:34635105-34650203 GCF_001194135.2 Octopus bimaculoides
ATATATATATATATATATATATACATATATAGATATATATATTTCTTTCAGTCATTAGACTGCAGCTGTGCTGAGCTACTGCCTTGAAGAATTTGAGTCAAATGAATCAGCCATAAGACTTTGCTTATTTTTTAAGCCTAGTACTTATTCTATCAGTCTCTTTTGCTGAACAACTAAGTTATGTGGGCATAAACACATCGACACTGGTTGCCTAACAGTGGTGGGGGACAAACACACACACCCACATGCACACACACACACACACACACACACACACACACACACATATATGTCAGGCTTCTAACACTTTTTGTCTACCAAATTCACTCAGAAGGCAATAGTAGAAGGTACTTGCCCAAGATGCCATGCAGTGGGACTGAGCCCAGAACCATGTCATAGGGAAGCAAGCTTCTTACCTCACAGCCACTCCAACACACACACATATATATATACATATATATATTGTTGTATTTCAGGATGGTCATTTTATTTATTTATTCATTTAATTTTTGCCAAATAAGCACACACACTATATTTTTTGTCCCCTCACTTGTTTCTTACTGTTATTTCATTATTTAACACCTGTCCATCGTCCAGATATCTTTCGTCGCATATCTGTGATCTTGTCAGCGATGCTTTATATAATATATATGTGTATGTATGTATATATATGTGTGTGTGTATGTATATATATATATATACACACACACACACACACACACACACACACACACACACAAATATATATACAAATATATATTTATTTCATAGTCTTGGCAGCTCTTTCAAACTAACCAACTCATGCAGGCACAAAAGAATTAATGTTAACATTGATGAATGTATATAATATAATATGATATAATATAATATAATCTCTCCGCTCTTTCCTACTGGGGTAACCTCTATAGTAAGACACTTACCTTTGTCCCTCTGTTATGCAAAAACCTCTCACTTGGCACAGAGTCACTCCTCTCAATTCCACAAAGAAATGATCTTGATTTGCAATTTCCATGTATTTTAAGGGGAACATGAGCACATATAGTAATGGTTCTTTCAGCGAAGGTATTAAAAAATCGAGCAGGGGAATCCGAGTGTGTGTGCTAGTTTATATAGGTTTATATAGGGTGGGAGTGGGGGTGGAGGAAGTCTTGGCGAAGCAAGTGGTAATTGAAAGAGAGAGAAACAGACAGACAGACAGAGTGAGGCTGGGAGATAGAGAAACAGAGTTAGGCAGAGAGAGGGAAAGAGGTGGGGTGACAGAGTTAGGGTGGATAGAACATGAGGGAGAAAAATATTCTGTTGGGATTTGGGTAGCATAATTTAATAAAGTTTTCAGTCAGCTAATCTATGACAAAATTAGAGAAATAAGTGACTATGATAAACTTGAATAAATGAATGAATATGTTGCGGTTAAGGATATGCGTGAACTAAGGTTATCTTAAGGTAACAACGAGGAAGACGAAATTATTGAAACTATATTTACATGTTAACATGGTAATGAAATAGACAGAATAATGAAAAGAACTAATAAGGGGTTTATGATCTGCGCAGAAATAGAGGAGTAGATGAAAGAGGTTGAAAAGACAAAACTTCTTATCTGGGCATCTTCTGAGATTTGTATCCTTTCTGCAGAGGTATATATGTATATATATATATATATATATATATGCATGTGTATATATGTGTGTATGTGTATATATAGGTGTATGTGTGTGCACCATTGTTTTGTCGTTGACAACATTTTTCCCTTTATGTGTGATCAAGATGGCACTTGATCAGGCTGCTACCGTGTATAGTTCTATATTTAAGAGACGAGGAATTATGTACATTATTTACATTATTTACATTTGATGGATATCTTGTTTGTTGTTAATAAAATTTCCCCAAGACATCTGATGAAGGCTGGAAGGTATATCAGCCGAAATGTTGTGTTAACAATAAACAAAATAAGGACAAATATCCATCTAATATAAATAATATAAATAATGTGCTACTGTATATGTCTATACCTGTGGTCACAGGTACAGCCTACACACTTGAATGATAAGCTATGTGTTGGTGGTGGTAATATGTGTATATATATATATATATATTCCCTTATTGGGATTGTCACATTAAGTTGACAATATACTACAACTTTATATATATATATATATATATATATATATATATATAAATAAAGATGCAGGAGTGGCTGTGTGGTAAGTAACTTGCTTACCAGCCACATGGTTCCGGGTTCATTCCCACTGTGTGACATCTTGGGCAAGTATCCTCTACTATAGCCTCGAGCCGACCAAAGCCTTGTGAGTGGATTTGGTAGACGGAAACTGAAAGAAGCCTGTCGTATATTTGTATATATATATATGTGTATGTATGTGTATATGCTTGTGTGTCTGTGTTTGTCCCCCCAGCATCGCTTGACAACCGATGCTGGTGTGTTTACATCCCTGTAATTTAGCGGTTCAGCAAAAGAGACGATAGAATAAGTACTAGGCTTCCAAAGAACAAGTCCTGGGGTCAGTTTGCTCGACTAAAGGTGGTGCTCCAGCATGGCCGCAGTCAAATGACTCAAACAAGTAAAAGAGTAAAGAGTAAAGAGTATATACAGAGAGAGAGAGAGAGATAGAGAGAGAGTTAAGGAATGGAGTAGATAAGATCCAGGCTACATATGTTTCATAGCAAACGGAACCTTGGAAGCAGTAAATATCCACATACCCAGTAACCCTGGTTGCCTACCATAAAATATTAAAAAATGTCTTTAGTTTATCATACTTCAATATGAAAAAAATCTACAACGTTCCACCTCAGTAAACCATTATTGTTCCTGGAAGTTTATTTTATATTTACTACAGATTGCTTGAAGCTAACTTTCTTCCTACACCTCGATCCTTGGATCTCGCATTTGTGTGTGTGTGTTTGTGTGTGTGTGTATGTGTGTGTGTGTATGTGCGTGTGCCTGTGTGAGTGTGTGTGTGTGTGTGCGCGCGCGCGTGTGTGTGTGTGTGTGTTTGTGATAATCATGCTATCCATTTGATATTCAAGATATATAGGAGATTGACCTGTTACATGATAGTTGTCAGAATTTTTATGTTATAAATGAAAAACTATAAAATTCTCAACAATCTCTAAAGCTATAATTTCAAAATATTTATAAAACACTGTCAAAAAAGTAATTATATATTCATTTTCCAATAAACATTAGATGGCTTTCACAAACATTAGTAAATCGAGGTGTTGTACTTTTAGTTCTTCACGCACATGAACCTATGCATAATAATACTCTTGACTAGAGTCTAACATTTAAACCTGAATATTATAATAACCAAGAAGATCATTAATCAATCAAGATTATATATACATTTTTAGTAAAGAATCTCAACTATATTCTATTTATGGTGCTGATACTAAAACTTTACAAAAATTAATCATGGTGAACTGCTGATGTCATTCAGAAATACATGTGGCATTAAAAACAAACTTTTGAACTTCTTTCGACCTATAAGTATTGAATTTATTGATAGATTGCTTAAGCAGTAGTTCACATATTAATGGTTAATATAAAGGGAATAATTATCAAACATCAGCCTCTCACATTATACCTTTTAAAATTCCACCCCTGTCTGCTCATTTTGATCTCCTTCTCCCTCCCTCCCTGATGTGCTTAAAAAGCATTAAACTTGCTCCACATCACATCTCCATTCAGTATTTGATTACTTTAAGTTTCAGTTCTGTTCTTTGTTTTTTTAATTTGCAATGGCTATTGTTGAATGGATGCCCTTGTAATTAATGTATTTGTGTGTGTGTGTGTGTGTGTGTGTGTGTGTGTGTGTGTGCATACATGCATACTAATCAAGACTTTGTGCATCACTTTTCTCGTTAGGTGTAATAAGGAGCAAATTGAGTCAGATAGTACTACCAAAAACTATCTTTGATGGTGATAGTTTTGTCTGTGTTACTCTTCATCCTCTCATTAAACTCACTATCACAAAACATTGTGACCATAGAAATTGGATACAGAAGTATCTCCCATCTTTTCTTTATTGATGACCTGAAACTATATGGGTCAACTATTGACCACATAAAACAAAATGGACCTCATAACCCAATTTTCTACAGATATTGGAATGAAACTTGATGAGTCCAAATATGCATTTTGACAATAAAACTTGGAAAACTCATTCCTTCCTCCAAAAACCTAAGAATGAACATCTTGACAGTACAGCCTCAACAATCAGGTCAGAATTATAGATATCTTGGACAGGGTGTGAATGTCAGATATGATGGGCCCATTAATAAAAAGAGGTCCAGAAATGAATACCTCAGGAAAAGTAAAGAGAATATGGTCATTAGGACTCTCACTTTACAACAAGCATGTTGCCCACAACATCTTTGCAGTTCCTGTCCTCACGCCTACATTTGGCCTTCTGAACTGGTTACTGCAAGAACCCAATGAGATATACGTTTGAACTTGCAAGCTGCACAGTCTTATAGGATACTGCAACCTCAATGGAGATGTAGACAAGTTATATTTCCCATGCAAGGATGATGGTTGTGGTCTCAAATTTGTATTGATGTCATATGAAGCACAGATTGTGACAATGAAACAACACCTGTAGCAGAGGAAAGAGCCCAGTAACTGATCTTGCCCAAGTTTATGACCATGAAACCAACAACATGATTAGGATAGCTAATGAGCTTGAGGAGAGGTAGGAAATAAGAGCTGAACTCCCCAAGGAGCATTAGTAAAATCTATTTATCAGAACAGAATTTAAAAAATGGAATAAGAAGACATTGCATGGGAACATAAAACATAAACCAAAGAAGGAATTGATTAAGTCAAAAGCTTGGCATGAAGTACTGACAAGTTTATGACACCCCACTTCAAAGACTATCTCCATGCAACTCAGGAACAAGAGTTACCCACCAAGTGCCTACAGAATAAAAAGCAGAAAATGTCAACAGACAACTAAATAAGCTGTACAAGACCAAGACTGAAGACATCAATCACATTATTGCCAACTGCAAGGGAATGTCTTTCAGATATTATCTTTCCCTGGGGCATAATGCAGTAGCCAGAACTATCTGGAACAGGATAACATAAATAAAACACCTAAACCAAAGCTGACTATTTTGAAACTGATGCATCAAAAGAATATTGATGGAACTTAAAAATTGAAATAACCACCAAGTTAAAATACAACCAACCAGATATTGTTGAGTAGGACCATAAAGAAAAGATATGTTCTGTTGTGGAAATCAGCTGACCTCTGGAGACCAATGTGGTCAGAAAAATACAAGCAAAAGAGGACATCTATGGACTATTAATAAGGTGTTTGCAAATCTAGCAAACAAGATACACTTTCATCATCATACCCATTATTATTATTGGAGAAACAATATATATCAACCATCTGGAGCAAAGTATGACTGAACTTTGGATCTTGGGGAGAGAACACACATCCTCAATTCACAGGCTACAAATGTTCATGACATCTGGGACTATAAAAATCTGCAAGACCTTTAGATTTAAAGAATGATGGTTAAAGCAAAATATTTTCCTTTACAACATTGCCACCATGTAAGTGACTGTTCAAAATTTATTCTCAGTTAAAATAAGAAACAGAATATGTATACATTACATACATACATTGCATACATACATAGCATACATACATATACACATGCATATACACACATACATACATACAGACATACGCACATACATACACACATAATGCATACATGCATGCATGCTGAGTTTTCTAGGTCAGTGAATCATTTGCAAGCAACATCACCTCTATGAACAGTATTATCTTTATTTACAGTCAACAAATACATGTGAACTCAAGGGGAAATATGAACTCACTCACACAAACACACACACTCTCTCTCTCTCTCTCTCTCTCTCTCTCTCTCTCTCTCTCTCTCTCTCTCTCTCTCTATCTATCTATCTATCTATCTATCTCACACATGCGTGCATATACTTATAGTACAGGCTTCTTCAGCTGCTGTCAACTGATTTCACTCTCAAGATATTGGTCGATGCATTGCTATAGTATAGAATTCCCAATTACATGGCTTCAAAGTGAACTTCTAAGCCACACAGCCATGCCTATGCTTATATGTGTATGAGTTTATGAGTGTGTGTGTGTGTGTGTGTGTGTGTGTTTGTGTGTGTGTGTGTGTGTGTGTGTGTGTGTGTGTGTGTGAGTGTGTGTGTGTGTGTGTGTTTGTGTGTTACGTTCTGAGTGCAAATTCCCCCAAGGTCAACTTTGCCTTTCATCCTCCCAGGATGAATGGGGGCTGATGCACCTGTAGTATTTCAGGTCTTGTACCTATAGCAGAAAGGATTATTATTACAATAATTATTATTACCATTATTATTATTGAGTGAGAGAGAGTGCATGCAATCAAAGTGACACTGGGGTACCAGTATACGAAGTCCAATATACCCATCATGACTACCCATCTGATAAGGATACACCAGGCACATGCATCACAATCATATGTATGCAACATGGTGATCTTGTACCAAGATAAACACCACATGATTTTGCAGGTGGGGACCAGTTAGATTTTTCTTCAGGCCCATCCCACTCAAAATGTCCCTGAATAAGGTTTGTTTAAGGATGTTGAACAAAACACCTATGTTTCCAAAGGTGAATTATTCAAACCCCAACGAATTCCTCTCAACTCATGGCTATGATGCTCCCCCACTACTTCTGCTCATGATCAGAGATGCACATATCATCATCCACCAAGGGACATGCTCAACTGGTTAAGATCAAGTAAGTGACAAGCAAACTTCTGGTATTGAGCAGAATATTAACTCTAGCCCATCTTTTATACCAAAACAAAACATGTACATGATAACACTTCCAATCAGTTAAGATTAGAAGCCATGAGAGCCACTGCCTGGTACTGCATCAGGGTATTTATTATTATTATTATTATTATTATTTTGGTTTGGCTCAAGTTGGGTCGTATTCATGGTAGGAATTATGTGGGTAGTGGGTTACTACCTGTAACCTTAGGTATCCACAAGTTTTCAGCAGTCTTTCAAATGCTTAGAACCCTCCTGATAATCCTTGCTGTCCCTAAGAGACAAACGTATTGAAGGAGCTCTCCCAGGCATTCTTTTTCAATCTCTTTTAGCCATTTGTCCATATTTTTTGCTAACTGTTCCCAATGCAGCAGTTATTATAGGCATAACCTTTGCTGTTCACATGCTCCAAATTCTTCGTATTTCAAATTTCAAGGGATCATATTTTTTTTTCCTTTCTCTTTCTTCACAATCCTGGAATCAAATGGGCATGATGGGTCGATTAGTAAGCAACTTCACTTTTCCTTATCTATAATCGTTATGTTTGGTGCTATTTTCCAACTTCTTGTCTATTTGAAAAGGAAAATGCCACAAGGTCTTACATTTCTCCAACTCCAGTACTCTTTCAACTCAATGATTGTACTATGTGTTTCCAGCTTCATTTCCCCATTTCAAGCACAGTTTTCAGTGTAAAACTGTTGCAACCTGGTTGTGCCTGCATTTTCTATAGTCTTCCCCTGCCAACTTTGGGCATTCTTCCACAATGTGTGCCACTGTCTCATTCCAAGTTCCACAGGCTCTATATTTTTGTGAGATATTCTCTCCATCTATATTTTTTCTGAAGTTGTTTGTTTTTATTGCTTGATCTTGGGTTGCTACAATTAAGTTCTTTGTTTCCTATTCAATTACCCCTCTTTTATTATTATTATTATTACTATCATTATTATTAGCTTGTCTATCATTGTTGATGATGACCAAGGACATCAGATGGCAGAGGAAGACAGTTGGTATACTGCATACTTGGAAGGTTATGCCACAGGTTAGGAACTGGTGGTCTGCTGGGACTGAAGGCAAGGACTTGGCTCTGGGCTTGTGCAGTTCATGTTTTCTTTATGTCCAAGTAATCCTGTTCTGGTCATAGGAAGAGGCACCTCTGTTGGTGCAGCTTTGCCAGGCAGTCTTGTGCTTGTGTTTCCCAGGTGTCATGGTCGATCTCAAAGCTCTACTGTGAGGCTTTGAGTATATCCTTGAAATGCTTTTTCTGTCCATCTTGCATAAGCTTGCCTTCCACCAGTTCATTGAAAAACAGTCTCCTGGGGTGTCATGAGCCAGGAATTTGAACAAGGTGGCCTTCATACCTGACTTGCACTCTTCTCAGCAGTGTTTAAATGCTTGGTAGATTAGCTCAAGAGAGGAGCTCCATGTCTGGGACTTTGTCTTGCAAGATGATTTCCAACAGCTTTCTCAGACAGTTCGAGAGTTCTACTGTGAAATTTTGAAGTGATTGAGGGAGGACATTCAGCAAAAGCGACCAGGTCTGTGGAGCACAAAGAATTGTATTCTTCAAGATGCACCCTGTCACCAAACTCTCCTCACTCATGACTTTCTTGCCAAAAACATGAGATTGCTTCTGCACCTGCCCTATTTGCCAGATTTAACACCTGCTGACTCCCATCTCTTCCCCAAGATGAAAATGCAGCTCAACAGTCACTGTTTTAACACTGTTGTCAAGACCCAAAGTGAATTGCAGAAGGTCATTCGCTGGGTTATGGAAAATAACTCCAGACCAGATTCCAAAAGTGGCAGGAATGCTGGGACTGGTGTATTGCTGCTCAAGGGGACTATTTCAAAGATGATGTTAAACCTTAGTATGTTGTTATTATTTATTGGTCTGGGAACCTTTTGATACCATCTTGTACATTAGAAATGAGACCTGTAGAGTATGCAGGAAATGCTGTGAAGCAGGAAGCAAAAATACCAGCACCATACAATTCCGAAAAGTATCAATGAAGAATAGCTTTTCCTCTGAATGTCTGGACATCACCAAACTATCAAACAAAATCTACACATGTTTTCTGAAACTGCCACATTATGATGAAAAATAAGTGATGCAATCCACTGTGTAATCTATAAGGAAGGATTGGATATATAACTGGCATACCCTGGACTTTCCCTGAGGAGCATCCAAACTCAAAGCATGCAAGACAAAACACACCTTATGTACATTGCCCAACTGCTCAATCAAAGGTAAAAATATATGTCTACAGTTGTATGTGGTATATAAAGTCATGTGTAGCATATGTAATGAATTCTACATAAGAAATATCATCAAACAAGTTCACATACAAGTTAACGAATGCTAATGTTTCCCCTGTCAAAAAAAGCTACCAATGGAAATGTCAAACTCAAGGCACCCAAATTTCCATTGAAGCTATAGAAAGAAATATTGGATACTTGAAGATAAAAGGAGCTATTTTAATTAAGATCTATGCCCTGTGCTTCTTTGAAAGGTCTCCAAACAATGAATGTAGAGAATGAATGAAGAACTATTTTCTCCTTCTGTGTTTCCAAACATGTGGCTCACAATTCCCTGCCTTGACCTTTTGATCAATTTGGTTTAATTTAACACCAAGGATTTGTGGAAAATGACATTTTGGATTATTTTTTTAATTACTCTAATCAGAAATTATTATTGTTAATATTATCATTGTTATTTGGCACAAGGCCTGAAATTTAGGGGAACGGTGCTAGTCAATTACATTGACCCCAATGCTTGACTGGTACTTATTTTATTGACCCCAAGTGGATGAAAGGCAAAGTTGACCATGCCTTTCATCCATTTGGGGGTAATGAACTGCATATCAGTTGCTTACTAGGGGTTAAGGAAATCAATTAGCCCCGCTTCCTAAAATCTACAAGCCTAGAAAGGATTATTATTATTAAGGTGGCAAAACTGGCACATCAGACAAACTGTTCTGCATTATTTATTCCATCTCTTTACATTCTGAGTTCACTATCCACTAAAGTCAACTTTGTCTTTCATCGTTTTAGGGGTGATAAAATAAAGTACCAATCATGTACTTGAAGTTGATGTAATTGACTAACTCCAATCTCCTAAAATTGCTGGCCTTGTGCCAAAATTTGAAACAATTTTATTTTTGTTGTTGTTGTTAGCAAGGACAATTATATGGGATGCATATAATCAATGGAATTAGAAGACAATCCACAGTTTTGTCTTTCTAGTTTTCCATGTTTCATGCAGCAGTGAATCTTATGAGAGGCAAGTCTGACAGTCTGCACTTGGATCCTCTTCACAGTCCAATCTTTTTCTCTATTCCCATACATTACAGTGATGGTCACAGCAGAGACAGACTATGTAGTTTTGATCAGTATGCGACATTTTCTTTCTTCTACATTTGTTTATTTCTATTGTGTCCCCAGCACAGTGAGACAATAGATACAGCTGGTGTTTTTGTGTGTATATGTCCCAAATTCCTATTATGCCTATGCAGGAGAGTGAATTTTTTAGGATCTTGTAGAAGTCCTTGAGGGTATTGTGTATGTCAGTGGGGTTTGAAGATAGTTCTTTTATATTGTTACAGGATTGTAGAGATTGACGGTTGATCTTACATTAGCAGTTTTGTGTGCTTGCTTTGTGTATCTTGTTTGTTTTGTAGTTTATTGTGGCTGGGTGGGAAGGGTTTAATGGAACGGGTAGGATTGTTATAGTTCTTGATTATTTAATGTATTGTATGCATGTCATTGTTGTAGTTCCTTCCTAGAGGCAAAATGTAGTTCATGACCACATCAAAAGGGTTTATAATTGATTCAGACAATTAGAGCTCAGACCAATCCAAATATCTAAAATCCAATGTCAAATAATGGGAGACAGAATCCAAGTAAACAAGAGCTGGCTTAAGACAAGATTTTAGCTGAGCTAATGAAAGTAAGTGAAATAAAAGATGAACGGGTAGTTGTTAATGGCATCAATGCATTTATTAATTAGTTATACAGAAATTAATGTAAATATAACTAAGTAGAGAAACAAGAAAATCAGGGAAGTGAAAGCTCATAGAAGTTCTTCATTGATAGTTGGATATGTGGAAAGTTCATACTCTAGTATTGCAGATAAAAGAGAGGAGAGTCCAAAATTGTCTTTCTAAGGGTTCTTCATGGATAAGGAGATATCTGGAGTGTTCATGCTCCAACATCTCAACATTGCAGACAAGAGAGATGAGAATACATATTCTCGGTCTTGTTTGTGATGTTAAAGTATAAAACTTTTTGGATATCTATCTATATATGAAGAACTGTGAATTATCACTTCCCTGATATTCCTGTTTGGCTGCTTAACATTATTTGTAACTAATTTCTTTATATCTAATTTTCAAATGATTTGATATTATAAACTAGCACCTGTCCATCTTTTATTATGTGATATGTACATATGATTAATATTGTTGCATGTAGTGCCAAGTGCTTTTTTTGTGTGCATTGTATTGTTACATTGTTGAGTTTGTGGTTCAGCTGTATTTGTTATGCTTTGGTCCCACTTGTAAGAAGGGAGGTAATAGATTTTGTGTGTGCTACTTTAAATCTGATATTGTGGAGCCAAGTTTCTCTGTGATTTAATTAAGGATGGACTAGTTGTACAACAGTGAGTAGGGAAGCGAGGGGTTATTGGTTGGCGGGTGCTGGTGCCCCTCTCATTTTTACTCATTTTTGTTATCATTCATCTCATTAATGTCCTCGTCCAGCTTGTAGCTACTCTGTGTACTGCCTTCATGGCAAATTTAATGAAATAGAGTAGGGAATGGAGGGAAAATATGAGGGTGATGTCATCTGCTTATCGGGATCACTGCATATGTTGTAGATATTTGTAAAAGTTTTGTAGATACAGGTTGAAAAATGCAGATGATAGGATGGATCATTGTAGTATTCGATATCGAAAATTGCAGGTTCTAGAAATGTTCTTCCCAAATAGATTTGGCAGCCAGACAAATATTTTAACAGTCACTATTTTGTGTTGTTTTTTTAGGTGGTTGTGAAAATTATTTATGAGTTGATAATGAGGAACAAAGTCAGAAGCTTTGCCAATATCAGTGGTAGTTAGAATGGTACATGTAAGAAGATTTTTGTTGTGAAACAATCATGTACTTTCTGTAGCGTAGTGGTTAAATGTATTAGTCTGAATAAATTCTGTGATTTTGAAGTGGAGAATGTGTCAGTGTTTTTCCAGAATTATGAGAGTGATATATTTACATGATGTAGCTTTACTTGGGTGAAGCTATACAATCGTTGCAATTTTACCCAGCTTCCAGAAAGCATGTGGCTTAGTGGTTAGGGTAGTCAACTCACAATTGAAAGGTCATGAGTTTGATTCCTGGCAGTGTGTTATGTCCTGGAGCAAGACACATTTTATATTGCTCCAGTTCACTCAAATGGCAAAAATGAGTTGTACATGTATTTCAAAGGGCCAGCCTTCTCACATTGTCATGCTGAATCTCCCTGAGAACTACATTAAGGGAACATGTGTCTGTGGAGTGCTCAACCACTTTTACATTAATTTCACGAGCAGGACCAACTAGAATTCTCGTTGTTGCAACCAATGGAGTGCCAGACAAGATTGTGAGCATTTGACAATGTTGACACAAGTAACTGCAAATCTAATGTTAGTAAGAGTAATGATTCATTTGTTCACACTGAATTGTTTTAATTGTTTTAGATATATGTTTATGATTTTCTCTGACCCAAAGGTTTTTGAGTTGTTAAATATCCTTATTCAGTCATGTGTGCATGTATGTGTGTGTGTGTGTGTGTGTGTGTGTGTGTGTGTGTGTGTGTGTGTCAGAAATAAGTTCTTTGAAATTTTTCTGTTTTTTTTTTTTTTTGCTTTATAATGGCTGACTTTTGAGAATTGACTAATAAGGATGTTTACTTAACTTATTTGACTTTATTGGGACATGGGGATGTGAATGACAATTGTTGCTGTTGTTGTTGATGATGATGATGATGATGACAACGATGACAATGATTACATTATATAATGTTTTGCTCTTAGTTTTGTGGCTTATATTGGACATAATGTTGTTTTAAAGTTTTGTTTCTATTGTCATTATTTCTTTGTTTAATTATTTGAATACAGAGTTTTATATTCTAGTAGTTTGGTTTTGGTGCATTGTGTTTGCAGTTGTGTCTGTTTTTTATGAGGTTGGCTATTTCTGGCAAAATTAATTTGTAGTTTGTTTTTTTGTTTTTTTTTGGACTTGTAGGATATATTTTTGGAATGTGTTTATCATTAATTTGATTGTGTGTACCACAGTGTTAATTACTATAATTGTGGTCTCATGAATTCTGAAAACCCAGACTTCGTTTCTTAGTAGAATACACCACTGTGCCTTGTAAGAGCTTGTAAAACTGGTTTTGTTGTTTTCATTGTGTCAACTGTGGTGATCATTGCTAAATCATCTAAGGTAGGTTGAGGAATTATTTGCCAATTTTGAAGAAGAATTGCTGCAGCTGGCTTAATGATATATGTGTGTGTGTCTATTGATGTGAAATGTTGAGGAGGAGTTGATTTGCAATGATATCATATCACCTCCCTTCTTGTCTATACTATTTGAAAGCCAAAAAATGCTGTGTGAAACCTCCTCCTATGAAGATGATTGTAAGAGCGCTAAAGATCTATAATTGGTGCATAATTTGGTGGAATGGTTGGTGTGAATGGTAGAAATATATATATATGTTTATTATATTAATGCGCTTTGTATAACTAACTTATATTTTGAAAGTGTCATTTCCAATTAATTTACTCACGTCATTTGTGATATATATATACTGAATGTAAGTTTCAATGTTATAAGACCACCACTGTGGTGAAAATATATGTTATTTATGATCTGGGAAATTTAGAATGGTTGAGAACGTTTCCTAAATTGTTGCAACATGAGTATTCAAGGTGGTAATAGAATTTTTTAGTTCTATGAAGGTGATTTTATTGATACCAGTATTGCATTACAGAATTAAAAATAATTTCATTATGTTTAAGAAGAATATGTTTTTGAGTCACATTTATTTTTAAGTGCAGTCTGTAGGGAGTTTTAGCATTTTGAAGGAAGGCAATGGTACTTGTGGTTTTTAACATTGTTATTGTTGTTATCATATCCTGAAAGGCAGCAAACTGGCAGAATTGTTACTGCACTAGACAAAATGCTTAGTGACATTTCACCCATCTTTACATTCTGAGTTCAGATTCTGCCAAGGCTGACTTTGCCTTTCATCCTTTTGGGATTAATAAAATAAGTACCAGTTGAGCACTGATAGAATAAGTACTAGGCTTCCAAAGAATAAGTCCTGGGGTTGATTTGCTCGACTAAAGGCGGTGCTCCAGCATGGCTGCAGTCAAATGACTGAAACAATTAAAAGAGTAAAAGAGCAAAAGAATATAATTTAATAGGATGTTGATTTGGTTTCATGTTACTAGATGGAGCGGAACACATCCGCAACATCAGATGTTTGGAGTCTGAGTGGAGAGAATTTAAATGGAATTTAAAATATGTTCTAGGTGAGGGCCATTAGGTCTTCATCACAATGTCTGTCTGTTCTATGTGGAGCACGCAGTGAAGAAACTGAAGTCACTGAAATGTCACAGGCTATGCCAACTAACTGTTGCTAATATTTTGTCTGCTCTTCTACATGAAACATGCAATAAAAGAACTGATTTCCCTAAGATAATTAAAACTCTCACATGACCTGAACTGACCAATCGAAGTACAAATACTTTCTCCTAGAATGCATTTTTAATTTCTATTATGTTCCCAGTCTAACTCCAAATATCTGATGATGTAGACATGTTTTGTCCCCACAAAAGTATGGGGAGCTGAGTCAATGCGTCATTATATACATACAACCCTAATTAGATATATAGAATGCTAGTCTCTTTCATCTATTCTCCCATCTGTGTGTGTGTGTCTGCATACATAAATGAACAGAGAAATACAGAGTTTTACAGAGGGAGAAATAAATCATACATATAGTAAAATCCAAAATACTTCATATTTGAAAACCTATCAGATTCATGGGAGATGTGATGTGTATGTGCCCCCCCCCACACACACACACATGACATGCTTTTAGTGATTTTAATATCTGTATATTCTTCAACTCTCCATTTTTCTGTTTCACTCTAATTCTCCTCTCATAGACACAATAACTCTCACACACACACACACACACACACACACACACACACACACACACACACACACACACACAC
>NC_068998.1:34650703-34651217 GCF_001194135.2 Octopus bimaculoides
ATATATATATATATATATATATATATATATATATATATATATAAACACACACATACATACACACATATGTGTGTGTATATATGTATATACATATATATAATTCGAATTTGCAGAAAACAAAGGAGGAAGACAGGTGAAGGGACAACAAATAGGTATATTAGTTTGGCTCTCAAGTCTCTAACATTTTGAACCTACACTTTTTGAAAGAAAGGACTGAGAGAGAACGATATATATATATATATATATATACATATATATAGCAAATGAAAGACAGAAGATAGAATATATGAGAATTTATTATTAATCACAACAATTGTTTCGACACATCTAGCATCAATTCCTTTTGGGTAGGACACTCAACAACTGGTTCAGGAGCATCAGGTGGTGCAGATGTATTTTGTTGGCTGATAAATAAATATAACTCATTAAAATGTCTTTCATTTGCTATATACCTAACAATCACTTTGAAAATGACTGTGCTTTACCAGTGTACATATATATATATATATATATA
>NC_068998.1:34651929-34652919 GCF_001194135.2 Octopus bimaculoides
TATATATATATATATATATATATTGTCAGAGGTGGAATATAATATCCAGAAAGATACCAAATTTCTCTTAATAAAATGCCATGGCTGGTTTCTTCAGATAGTACATTTTTTGGTAAACGTCCTTTAGCTCCCATCCGATGTTACAGTTTTTTTCTTCGCTACTTAGAGTACAATATTGATAATAAGGAGAATGAACAATTTGAACATTCAAACTTTATGTTCATTTCCATTTAATTTATTCATAATAATTGTCCAAGACATTTCAACTGTAATAAGAGCATATAAATATGCAACAAGATGTAGTTAATGCAATCAAAATACATGTCGGACAATTATTATGAATAAATTAACTGGAAATAAGCAAAAAGTTTGAATGTTCAAATTCTTCATTCTCTTTATTATTTATATATACATATATATATATATATATATATATATATGTGTGTGTGTGTATTATTTAACAAAGTAAACAACAAGTTGTACAGTGTGCCGCATGGATAAATCAAAAGTGGGACAGAAAAAATGCAACAGGCGAGAAGTCTCGGGAATAATGAGTGTGAAACTGTAAGGATTTTCCGGACACCAACTGAAGAGGAAATCAGCTGTGAATGTTCCATGTATTTTGTTTTTGTCTTGTTTGCCATTTGTTATGTTATCATTTTTCTTTTGCATGATGAGTTTTGTTGATTTCTGCCTGTTGTGTTCTTTCTGTCCGACCTTTGATTTATATATATATATATATATATGTATGTGTGTGTATTACGTGTATGTGTGTGTATGTATGAGTGCGTATACATATATGTATATGTAGGTGTGTGTGTGTATGTGTGTGTCCGATGAACAGGAATGTGAAACTCAGAGTAACGGTTTTTTTGTTATATTTCTGCTGCTTTTAAATAAAGCATATTACTCTACCTCTGGTATTTGAGTACTCTTTTTCCACCTTGTTGCACATTTCATGTGCTTACTCCGGTGTAAAGAATATATATA
>NC_068998.1:34653687-34654555 GCF_001194135.2 Octopus bimaculoides
TATATATATATATATATATATATATATATATATATATATATATATATATGTATATGTATATATATATATATTGCAAAAGCGGGGTGATATAATATCCAGGCAGATACCACATTTCTCTTAGTAAAAAGCCAAGGCTGATTCATTCAGATGGTGCATTTTTTGGTAAACTTCCTTCAGCACCACCCATCTGATGTTACAGTTCATTTCTTGGTTGCTTAGAGTACAATATTGACAATAAGGAGAATGAGCGAATTTTAATATTCAAATTTTATGTTTATTTCCAGTTAGTTTATTCATAATAATTGTCCAATACATGTTTCAATGGCATTAACTGCATATAAATATGCAACAATATGCAGTTAATGCAATCAAAACACATGTTGGACAATTAATATGAATAAATTAACTGTAAATAAACATAAACTTTGGATGCTGAAATCCTTCATTCTCCTTATTATTATTAATATATATATACATATATAAATATATATATATATATGAAGGAGTCATACCAAATGACTGGTGTAGCAGCATCATAGTCAACTTTCAGGTGTGGAAGCAAGGTCTAGAATTGAAGGGCCTTAGAGTCAACCTAGCTAAAACCAAAATCCTAATAAGTAGGAAGGTAGATAAAACACAAACCCCTTCAGGTAGATGGCCCTGCTCAGTATGTAGAAAAGGAGTAGGTAGTAACTCTATAAGATGTACCCGTTGCAAGCTATGGACACATAAGAGGTGCAGCAACATCAAAGGCAGGTTAACTAGCAAGTTAGTTTTTGTTTGTGGCAGATGTTCAGGTGCAATAAAGACTGTAAGCAAACAGGAAACAACTTCTATCTCATTCCAGGGTGAAAAACTAGAGGTAGTC
>NC_068998.1:34655611-34657782 GCF_001194135.2 Octopus bimaculoides
TATATATATATATATATATATATATATATATATATATATATATGTATGTATAAATATACATACATATATATCTGTGTGTGTATGTGTGTGTATGTGCACGTGTGTATGCATATGTGTATGTGTATATATGTGTGTGTGTGTATATATATATATATATATATATATATATGTATGTATATGGATGTGTCTGTATATATGTGTATATTGAAAGTGTATGTTTCCATGTATACATTATATTTAGTCTGTTACTTATTTTATTTTTCTCTGTTTGTAGGAAATATTTAGTTTATTCACCACTATTGGGTTTTCTGCCTGTTTATGTATCCATTTTCTTTAAGGTGTCTTAGAAACACATATTGTGTGTTTGCTCATGTGTGAGTGTGTGTGTGTGCATGCGCATGCACGTGTGTGTGTGTGTGTGTGTGTGTGTGTATGTGTGTGTTTGTGCATGTGCTTGCTCTAGAGAGAAGGAATTTTAGAAGTATCAATTTACTGGATGGGGCTATTGAGGTTGCAGAGTAGTCACCACTGTACAATTGATCGGGGATAGAGTTAGCCTTAATAAAATGCAGTTCAGTTTTATGCCCAGAAGAAGTACTACACATGAACTCTTCCTGGTGCAACAATGGCAGAAGTAGTACTGAATTAAGAGTAAAACACTGTACCTGGCCTTCATTGGCTTACAGAAACCTTTTGATAAAGTGGCACACTTTATTGCCTAGAGGGTTCAAAAGCAGATAAATATAGATGAATGGCTTGTGAGGGCTGTACATGTAAAGTGGTTGGTAAACTGAGCAGACAATGCATGAGGCTATAAGGACTTATTATTCAGCCTTTCTATTGCTGGTGCCACTCCAAAACAAAACAAAATGTACCCAATATACACTGTGAAGAGAGTGGTAAAAGAAATAACATGTTCTATAGAAACAAAGCCAAACAACACATTCAAACATCAGTTTATGGATACAGCAGCTACCAATAGAAGATGACTCAGTCAATGACAACTACCCCAACCTATGCTAGCTTGAAATGCAGACGTAAAAAGGATGACAATGATGAGAATGATGATGATGTATATGCATATAAGAGTATTATGAGTGTTGATGTTTGTCTCTGTTGAAACAATATCAATATTACTCATTAAATCTTTTTCCAAATTTGATCAAAAATCCCTGATCATCTCTGAATAATATATGATGATAAAAGTTTGGGTCCCTCAGGTAAACCAGGGAGTATTCAAGAGAAATGATGGTGAAACACTGATAGTTGTTGTGGTGTGGTAATAAAGTAGAAGTGTTTATGTAAGGTAAAGTGCGATCTGCTTTATGATGTCAAACTCTCTGATTTTCTTTCTCTTTCTGTAATTATTCATCTTTCCCTGTTTGTCACTGAGCTCACTCTTTCTTTCTCTCTCTCTCTCTCTCTCTCTCTCTCACACACACACACACACACACACACACACACACACAGAGTCTCTCACAGACAACATATAGACATATACTTGCATTTTCATTCATCTCTTTTAGATGACAGTGTACAGACAGCATATGTTGGAACATTGTAATTATAAAAATCATATCTTTTGTAAAGTTCATATGTGGTTTTATATACCATGGGAGATAGAACATAATTTATTCTTTAATTGTTTCACATTTAAATTTGTTTATATTTATAAAATATTCAGGTATTCCGCACTATATATCAAAATATATCAAATAGATGATTTTTATGTTTGAAAAGTATATATATATATATATATATATATATATACACACACAGACACACATACATATCATCATCATCATCATCATCATCATCATCGTTTAACGTCCGCTTTCCATGCTAGCATGGGTTAGACGATTTGACTGAGGACTGGTGAAACCGGATGGCAACACCAGGCTCCAGTCTAATTTGGCAGAGTTTCTACATGTATATATGTATATATAAATAATAAATGAGTATATGCATATATACGTACATGTATGTACATACCTACACCTATCTGTATATATAGATGCATATCTGGGTACAGAAAACACACAGGCCACATAGAGAAGATTTCCTTCATCAGTTGCCACCATTTTAACACTGACGTTTCGAAGAGTTAGGGCAGATGTGTGTGTGTGTGTGTGTGTGTGTGTGTGTGTGTGTGTGTGTGTGTGTGTGTGTGT
>NC_068998.1:34658150-34665996 GCF_001194135.2 Octopus bimaculoides
GTGTATATATATATTTACATATATATATATTTATTTATTCATAAATAAATAAATAAATAAATAAATATATATATATATATAAATATATATATACACATATATATACACACACACACACACACACACATATATATATATACATATATATATATATATACATATATATATATATATACATATATATATACACATATCTATATATATACATATACATATATATATATATACATATATATATTTGTAAATATATATATACATATGTGTGTATGTGTGTGTGTATATATATATATATGTATAAATATATATATATACACACACACATATATAAATATATATATATGATGGATATGCTGTCCCTATCTCCCTCTCTCACTTCTCTGTTTGTCTTTCACTCTCACCACATTTCCTCTCTCCTTCCATCCCTGACTCCCCCCCCTCTTGCCTTGTCTTGTCTTAGTATTTCTTCGTCCCTTTCATTTTTTTCCCCCCTCATTCTTAATATTTTCTCACACATCCTTTCCTTGACACATCATCATTTTCTATTAAACTTGAAACCACCATCTCTATTCCCTTTTTTTTGGTCTTCTTTGAAACTTACATTTTGTACCTTTCCATCCTCCTTCCCTGCTGATTCTCCTACCTCCTGCTACCACTCAATTAATCTTCTGGTCTCTATTCATTTTTCCATGTTTTTATCAATTTTCTTATATTTCTCTTTCTCTCTTTCTGTCCTTATCACTTTCTCACATTTTTATCATTTTTCCTTTTTTCGCTCTCTTCTTTATCTCTTTAATTATTCCTTTTTTTCTTCATTTATCTCTTTTTAGCTATCCTTCCCAACCTGCTTTCTCACTTTCTCTTTTCTTTTTCTCTCTTTCTCTCCCATTCCCTTTCTCACTTTCCATTCTTTCTTATTCTATCTCATTCTCTCCCTCCCTCTCTCTCTCTCTCTCTCTTCATTAACTCCTTTCTCTGTTTCACCACCACCTTTTCTTAATCGATTTTCTCTGACTCTCTCCCTTTCTCTTTCCATCTCTCTCTCTCTTTCACACTCTCTCTACTTGTTGCTGCTCTTTCACTCGACTCTATCACTACCCTCTCCCTTCCACTCACATTCTATTCCCTCTATTTTCTCCTCCCCCCCCCACCTGCTCCATCTCTGTTCCTTTTCACGTCTTTTCCCTCCACCATCTCTTCTAGGTTTATCTATTTTCTATCAGTTCTTTCACTTCTTCAAGACTCTATCCTTCCAGTCTTTAGGTTTCACCACTTTTGAGCCTTGTTAATTATTTCTGTATAATTTCATACTTCTCCTTTCAACCCTTACATTCACTTCACTCCTCTTTAACCCCCCCCCACCTCACCAATCTTATCTCCTACTCATTCTGCTCCCTTCTTAATCTTAGACATGGCTAAGCATCCCTAATTAGTGACCCCTAATTATTTCAATCAATTTTGTACTTCTTTATAAACCTCACTATGGTATTGCTACCAAAACAAAAACAAAAACAAAAGTAACAAATAATAATAATAATCCTTTATATCTAAAGGCACATGGCTTGAAATTAGTTGGGAGGGGACTAGTCGATTACATTGACCCTAGTGCTTCACTGGTATTTAATTTATCAACCTCGAAAAGATGAAAAGCAAAGTCAACCTTGGTGGAATCTGAACTCAGAATGTAGCAATGTTCAACAACAACACCATTAACCATAACAAAACAACAGCTAATTTAATATTAAGAAGCACCAGAATAACTTCAGCAACATACAACATCAACAACAACAGCAACAATTGTAACATTAATCATGGTAGCAATACAATGACATAAAAAAATCAATGTGAACAACAAAAATAAGAACAGTATTGACAATAATAACTACAAATATAACAACAACATCCACAATAACAACATCTACAATAACAATTGTAACAACATCGGTAACTAATAATATCAACAATAACGGCAACAAATATACCAATAACAACAGCAACATCAATAACTGCAATAATTACAGCTGAACTATCATGTAAAGGGAGCTGTCTCTACAATAATGCTTGATCTGCTAGAAATAGCAGCCAAATATTCTTCAGTTCACACTTAATGATTATAATGTGTTCTTGAAATTGTATGGGATGGTCATGGTTTGAATGCCTTTGGTCATAGGTTTGTTTGCTCAAGGCTGACCTAGGACTAAATAACAGCAACAACAACAACAACGTCTATGGCAATAACATAACGTTTATATAAAAATAGTAGCGGTGATATTAACAACAACACCAACAACAACAACAACAACAACAACAACAACAGATAAGAAAACAAGAATAGCCACTGCAATAACAGCTACAGATAAGAACACTGATGATAACATCAACAACAAAAACAATAATAAAAATAAGAGCAACCATATCAACTATAACAACAAACACACATTAAGAAACCCACCCCATTCAATTTGAACACTTCTCCCACCTTGCATCTTTCATCCCCTACCCAGCATCAACCCTCCCCTTCTTGCTCCTCTCCTTCCTCTTCTTCCTCTTCTTCCTTCTCATTTACTCTCCTCCTTCACTCTTCACACTTAATATTATCGATTAGTAAGTATTGATCTTAAACTCCCCGCCTTGATGATATCCTGTCCCCTCCATCACCATCACGAGGGAGGGGAATCTATATGCGGTCATGTTATCTGCTAGAAATAACAGTCAAATTTCACAGTAAATTATACTCTGCCATCCTAAATGAAAAAAAAAAAAGAGGATATATTAGAAGGTTTTGAATTCCCTGCACATAGAAAAAAACGGGATGGTCACGGTTGGATAGGCTTTGATCATAGATCTGCTTGATACAAGCTTAGTGGGAGGTGAGGGCTGATCAGCAACAATAACAATAACAAAAATAAAAAACATCAACAAAAACATTAAGTGACAGCAACAATTCCTAACCTGCTAGAAATAGTAGCTAAATTTACCTACCAATTTCAGTGATTGGACTATGCCCTGCTGGAGCACCCCTTCAAGGATGTTTTAGCTATAATACTTTGACAAAACACTATAAAGTGTTTGAGAACATCTACATGATTGTTCAGCCTGTTAGAAATAGCAGCCAAATTTCCTTCCTATCCTACTCCAATTCTTTAAAAAACAAAAGGAAAGAAGTGCATTGGATAATGTAGTTTTTGATGCAACAAAAAAAATTACATGGGATGGTCATAGCTGGACGGCTTTTGATCATAAGTCTGTTTGATGAGGGGTGAACCAAAAGAAAGCAACACCATCACAGCCACCACCTCCCCCACTACAACAACAGCAACAACAATAGAAACAAATGAACAACAACAACACCAGCACCACCATTACAACAGCAACAAGAACATCATCACCACCACCTCCACACTACAACCCTCACCGTCTTAACCACAAGACCAGCTTCCCCATCTCCCCCTCCATGACAGTCACCATAGCTGCTGCTGCTGCTGTTTCTTCTTATATTGTTGTATCTTCTGTTGCTGCTGCTGCTGCTGCTGCTGTTGTTGCTGCTGCTGCTGTTACCGCCACTGCTGCTGCTACTGGTGCTGCTTCTCAGTATCATTAGCGATGCAGAGCTTACAGCGAGAATCTCCACTCTGCAGTTGTTTCGTCAACGCTACCACGTGCATATTTTGTGTCTGTATGTAAGTGCATCGAGGGGAGAGAAAGCAAGACAAAGTAGGAGGTGATAGAGTGGTAAAGGGGCTGATAGAGAAAGAGAGGGTGACAAAGAGATGTAGAAAGAGAGTGGGAGTGGTGGAGTAGATACATGTATCTCCAAACCGGCTTTCCCTCTCCAGGAATGACAGTGAAGAGACAGAGAAGGAATATCTATTCTAGCAAACCACCACCAATGCAAGTCTGAGAGTGGAATCTCTGTTTTTTTCTTTGCTGCTGATGGTCTCACAGTGATGAGGAAACAACAAGAAAAAAAAAACACACACGTATTTACTCATAGACACATACACACACACAATGACATGTCAACACACACACAAATACAAACCCTCAAGCATACACGCATAAATACTTGTACACGTGTTCAAATGCACAGTAAAACTAACAAATATTGTCAGAAGAATTTGCTAAATCTGCGATAAAAGTATCAAACTACAACTGCACAACAGCAACAACAAAGAAAAACAAACAAACAACAACAACAAAAAAATAACAACAGCAACGATAATTATATAACCGAGTCAATGAGGGAATCTCTACATGGTTGCTAGACTCTGCTAAAAATAGCAGCTAAAATTCCCTTAAATCACACCCTACTGTCTTAAAAAAATATTTACATACATTGGAGAATGCAATCTGAAAAAAGGCTGTTTGAATAAAAGATGGGATAGCCATGGCTGGAATGTATTTGATTATTAGGTCTACTCAATCGTTGACCTGGGGCTGAAAACAATAACAATAATAACAAAAACAATTATATAACAATTACTAACAAAACCATAAAAAGAATTTAATTGCATTAGTTTTTGCTTAGTTACATTTTATTTTTGTTTGTTTTTGCTTAGTTTGTTATTTCTGTAAACTGCTACATTTGGTGTTATTTTATTTTTGCCCTTGTGGCAGATAAAGAATTCACTTGTTATTATTTACAGTAAGAATAATAATAAAATGAATTATATAATATCATAAATATCCTTTTAATGGTATCAATATTATCAATACAATTATCATTATTACTATTTTATCACAATAAATATAATAATATTGAACAGAAATCATTCTTTAAAATTTTAGCAAGAGAAGCCACAATTTATTACTGCTCTGATACAGTAAGAAATTACTATTGTTATTTTTAATAATATTGCAAGATAGAAATTTATAAATCACTGCAAGAATTTAAAAGAAAAGCATCTTTTTCCTGCTAAAAGAACCCCCCCTCCCCATCAAGTCCAGGAGACCTTACATGTTGACAAAATGAACATGGAAAGGCATACTTGCCAATAGAACAATAACTGTGAGTTTTGTTTTGAAACATGATAATAATAACAATAAACTCTGGGCTTAAGTACAAACTAATGGAGCAAAGATGGGTTGGAAACGCACAAAGTAAGTTTTCCAAGAATTTCATTCGCTCTTCTACTACATCTCCTTGCTTTTCATCTTCTTGTTATTGTTGTTGTCATGGCAGTAGTAACAGTGGTGACGAATGTCATTGTTTCAGCAGGCATCACATTTTATACACCACTTCATCCATGTAGACACACACACACACACACACACACACACACACACACACACATATACACTCACACACGCATACATGCATACATACATACAAACATAAAAACATACAAATGTACATACATGCATATATATGTACATATTTTGATTGTGATTATATTACGGAAGCAATAATGATTTCTAACAAGGCTCAGACGTTACATATAGGTGTCAAAAGGATAGTAAACTCATCAATCTCAGTACATATCTATTATATATATTGTTTTCAGTCCTAGGATAGATGAAAGACAGTGTTAACCTCAGCAGGATTTGAACTCAGAATGTAAACTGATACAAAACAAATGAGTAGGAATATTTGTTGAAAGCAGATGGAATGGCTGAGGCAGTACGGATGCCAGCTTAAACACATTGCCGTGTTTACTTTTATTTTACTGCATCCTGAGTTCAAATCCTTCCCCTGTCAACTTTGCTACTCATCTCTGGTAGGTCAATAAAAAAAGTACCCATGTTTATGGTCTTCTAATGATGTGAAAAATCAACATCATCATCATCATCGTCATCATAATAATGATGATAATAATATTATTATTATTATTATTATTATTATTACTATTATTGGTTGACTTTGCCTGTCATTCTCTTAGGGTTGATAAAATAAGTACCAGTCAAGTACTGGGGTCACTATAATTGATTCCTCCCTCTCCTCAGAAACTGCTGGCCCTGTGCCAGGAATCTGAAGCATCATCATCATCATCATCATTATTATCATCATTCTGGATTATGGAATTGCAGAATCGGTAGGGTCAGATAAAAATATGGAAATGCTAGTATATAGTTATGCCCCTTTAAATTTCTGTGTTCCTACTCAGGTCATCTTTGCTTATTATCTTTCTGGGGTCGATGATACTGACCTATTACCGCCTCTCAAAATTGCTGGCCTTGTGCCTAGACCAGAAACAGTTATTACTATCATTCATGATGATGTTGATAATGACGACGACGATGATGATGATGATGATGGAAATAGTCCCGGCCAATACAGTTGTGCATCAGACTAAATGCCTCGCCCTCTCTTTCACCCCCCCACCTCAAGTTACTGAGGGATGCCTGTCATCCCTCAATAAGAGATGCTACTGTAACAGTAATACGTTGGGCCTGATTCAACAAACAGCTCTTCTTGCCTGTAGCAAATGACCTTGTGCTTCATTGAGAAATCACTGTTGTTACCACCTGTGTGGTAGGAAGCTTGCTTCCCAACCACATGGTTCCAGGTTCAGCCCCACTGCATAGTCTCAGGCTGACCAAGATTTCGTGGAAGGATGTGGTAGACAAAAACTGAAAAAACCCCATCATGTATGTGTGTGTGTGTGTGTGTGTGTGTGTGTGTGTGCGAGCATGCGCATGCATGTGTGTGTGCATATGCATGTGTGTATGCATATGTGTGTATGTGTGTATTTGTTTGTCACCCACCACCACATGACAACCAGTGTTGATGTGTTTATGTTCCCATAACTTAGCAGTTTGGCAAAGGAAACTGATAGAATAAGTACCAGGCTTAAAAAAATAGTACTGGGGTTGATTCATTCAACTAAAGACTCTTCAAGGTAGTGCCCCAGCATGGCCGTAGTCTAATGTCTGAAACAAGTAAAAGATAAAAGAGAAGATGCAGGGGGAATGCTGGAAGAATCAGCAGACCATCAGAGGGAAATAATTTGGGATATATATGATAACATCTTTTTAAGTTGCAAGTTCAAATCCCAGTGAGATTGATTTTTGCCTTGCATATTTCTCGGTCATAAAAAAAAAAATTAATAAGTAACAGTCACGTACTGATGTCCCTAAAACAAATGTATCATTCTCCAGAGATGCATGGTCTTTTACCAGCAAAAAACATCAACATCTAAATACAGCGCTTTAATTCTGAGTTCAAATTCTACCAAGGTTAACTTAAATTTTTAACCATCCAAGGTCAATAAATTATGTGACAGTAACGTATTAAAAGTTGACAATACTCTATCAAGTTGTGACTTTGGACAATATGAAGAAAAAAAAGAAGAAAAGAAGCCTACTTTTCATCATCATCATCATAATCAGTTGTCAACATCCTTTGGAAAGTCATGAACCTCACAACTTCTTTTTACTTTCCCCCAGTTTGAAGTTTTATAAATTGTTTTCTTAACCATCAACTTTTTATTTTACTTGTAAAAGATTTTCTTACAGTCCTTTCTTTATTCTTCTTTTGTACTTTTTTCTCCACTCTTCTTCTTCTTCTTCTTTCTTTCTTCCTTCTTTTGCTTCTTTCTGTAAATTTTCAATTGCTTGTCGTAGTTTGTCAAGGTTTTTTTCCTGTTTCTGGTGCTCATTTATCAAATACAGAAGTAGTTATCATCATCATCATCATCATCATCATCACCATCATCATCATCGACATCATTATTATAAAATATAACAACCATGTTGTCTGTCATACCATGAACTCTAAGAGTCAGTGTACATAAATAACTGTTGCTTTCTTGAATGTAGCTATTGCAGCTGAAGTTGTTGTTTTTGTGGTGGTGGTGGTGGTGGTGGTGGTGGTGGTGGTGGTGGTGATAATGGATTGGCAGTTGGGAAT
>NC_068998.1:34666006-34670532 GCF_001194135.2 Octopus bimaculoides
ATAACTGTTGCTTTCTTGAATGTAGCTATTGCAGCTGAAGTTGTTGTTTTTGTGGTGGTGGTGGTGGTGGTGGTGGTGGTGGTGGTGGTGGTGATAATGGATTGGCAGTTGGGAATATAGTTTGTTTGTTTTGTTTTTTTGTAGTTCTAACAGCAGATTATTAATGAATGCCCTGTTTTAATTCAACATGTCAATCCCCTTCAAAAACTAATCTCTTTACACAACTAAATCAAACTTAATTAGGAACAGTTATTGCTTTGAAACTAATTGGGACTACAGGAAGGGCTTGTTGCCTTTGGTCTTCACAGACCCTCTAAGATAGTCAGATTGATGCATGCCACAACTTCTCATTTGCACCTCTTCACAGCAAATACACACCATTCTCTTGCTTACACCTAACATTCCTCATAGTTACATTTACCATTGTTGATTTTGTTACTGTTGTTGTTGTTGTTACTGTTGTTGTTGTTGTTATTATTGCAGCTGTTATTACAGTTGCAGTTGTTAATGTTGTTGCTGTTGTTATTGCTGCTGTTACTATTGTCACTGTTGTTATTGTTGTTGTTATAGTTGTCAACCTGGCAAAACCATCAGCATATCAGGCTAAGCAGCAGTTCGTCCGTTTGTGCATTCTAAATTCAAATTCTGCTGAGGTCAGCTTCGCCTTTCATCCTTTTAAGATCGATAAAATAAGTACCAATTAAGCACTGGTAATCAACTTACACCCTCCTCCAAACTTACTGGCCTTGTACCAAAGTTTGAAGCCAGTATTGTTGCTCTTCTCATTGTCGTAGCTATTGTTGTTAATATTATTATTATTGTTATTACTGTCGTTATTGTTACAGCCGTTTGTTATTGTTCTTGATGTTACTATAGATATTATTGTTGTTCCGGTTTCTATATACATCAGTTAGCTATACTTTGCGGCAAAAGACATGAAATACAAGTTTGAATTAGTTCACAAATGAGTTTCATCATTATTTCACCAAGGGAGGTGGTTTGGCAGAATTGTTAGAGCATCAGAAAAAGTGCCTTGCAGCATTCATAGTGGGTTTTTATATTCAGAGTTCAAATTCCACTGAGAAGAACATTGCTAGACCAACAAAAGCCTTGTGGCTGTTATTTATATTCCTTTCCATTCTGAGTTCAATCCTCATTGTAGATACTCTTTGTCTTTCATCCCTCCAGGGTTGATAAAATAAAGCAACATTCTTTACAAACAAATAAATTTGAAGTATCATGTATAGACTTATTTATAAACGTATTTACTTTATATCACAACTTATGAAGAATAGTGCCATTGGTTAAAGCATTCCTTATAGGACAAAACATTGCTTTCTGACTGTGAAAATAACAAGAAATTACATGCAACTTGTTGCAGAACAAATGTCATAAAAGTCTTTGTTCAAGGTGCATCACTTTTTTTGTATTCTTGTTTATATTTTATATCCTTCACTGATATATCCTTCACTGATATATACATACATACATATATGCATATATATATATATATATATATATAGTTTTCATGTATATACATATGTTTAGGTGTATATATACTGATACATACATATATACATATACATATAGACATATCGAATTATATATATGTGTATTGTGTGTGTGTGTGTGTGTGTGTGTGTGTGTGTGTGTGTGTGTGTTTTGAAATTTATTATAAAATTTGAATGATATGTATATCATAAAAATTGTATGAGATATATACATATATATATGTATGACATATGCATACATGTAATATATGGTATTTATGGTACATGCATGATATATAAATATATATGTGTAACGATATATATGTGTCTGAGTTTGTCCCTCCACCATCGCTTGACAACTGATGCTGGTGTGTTTACGTTCCCATAACTTAGTGGTTCTGCAAAAAGAGACCGATAGAATAAGTACTAGGCTTACAAAGAATAAGTCCTGGGGTCAATTTTCTCGACTAAAGGTGGTGCACCAGCATGGCCACAGTCAACTGACTGAAACAAGTAAAAGAGTATATATTATATGTATATGTATATATTATATATATCTGTATATATTATGCATATATATTATATATATATGTATACATTATATATATATGTATATACATATACATGCACACACACATATATAAATATATTCATATATATATATATATACATATAATATATGGTATATGCATGATATATAAATATATGTGTGCAAAGATATATGTGTGTGTGTGTGTGTGTGTAGTGTATATATGTGTATATGTTATATGTATATATGTGTGTGTGTGTGTGTGGGTGTGTTTTGAAATTTATTACAAAATTTGAATGATATGTATATCATAAAAATTGTATGAGATATATACATATATATATGTATGACATATGCATACATACACACACACACACACACACATATATATATATATATATATACATATATATATATATATATACATACATATATATATATACATACATATATGTATATTTACATACATACATATATATATATATATATATATATATATATATATATATATATATATGTATGTATGTATGTATGTATGTATATATATTACGGCCATATCACAGAAAGCACCAGTTCTTGTCTAATCACCGAAGTTAAGCAACATCAAGCCTAATGTGTATTTAGATGGGTGACCAGTTGAGAAATGTAGGTGTATAAGCCTCTCACACCTTTATAGGCACAGGAGTGGCTCTGTGATAAGTAGCTTGCTTACCAACCACATTATTCCTGATGTGTTGTTGCATGGCCTGGACATAGTTCTGTGTGCATAGAGAAGTTGCACCACAGGAACATGAAAGAGTGGAAAAACTCCTTAATGCACACATGGGAATGTGGTGCAACATACTCCAGCCTATGAAAAGTACAGCACACAATTTCCAAGCTTCCAGCAATGATGTTCCTACACTATATACATTACGCAAAGATCACAAACCCTGTCATGGGGCCCCCAACTAGACCAGTTTGCGGGGCCAATATCTCTAGCAACTACAGACTGTCCTACTTCCTCTTGCAAGTATTACGACATAGAGATGTCTCCAGTTGTCTGTGTGAGCACGGAAGATCTCCTCAGTAAAATTAGTACTTGCAACCACTCCAACGATCTCACAAGTTGTGTTGTGGGTAGTATGGATGTGATTTCACTCTACCCATCTATAGATTTTGCTGTAGAGAAATGCATTCAGGTAATCTGTGAGAGTGAAGTAGAATTCCATAAGTTCAACATGAGGGAACTGGGCCTCCTCCTCTGACTAAGCTACGACAGTGACTATTTAGATGACCATGACCTCAGTAGATTCTACCCCACCAGGTCACAGAGGGAAGGACCACCTACCATCACCTCATCAGTGAAGAAAAGCACCACAGAGCTCTTGAGTGGCTGGACCGTACCCACCCAAAACCCTGAAATCAACAATCAGGTGAAAGAAATGATTGCACATGCAATAGGGGCCAGTGTAAAAACCACCTTGAAGAACCACATAGTAAAGTTTAACAAAAAACTATGCATGCAGGTTCAAGGTGCAGCCATCAGTGTCGCTGTAGCTGGGGATGTGGCTAGACTCTTAATGGACTCTTAATGGTGGGACAGAAAACTCAAGCAATTGTTAGTAGAACAATCCACATGTATGCATACACACACATGCATACATACATACATATATACATGTATGTGTATACACATACACACACACACTAACCCAAATATATGCACACAAACAAAAAGAATGCAGTGTGAGTAACGGATAGAGTCAAAACTATTGAAAACGTTGCAAGACGCCATGAAAATTTTAGAAAAATAAAAAAGAAATAAGTGGAAATTTTACCAGTGAGTGTGTTAAATTATAAAGCACCAAAAGAGAATGACTCTCCCCAGACACAACAGAATATATATGTATGTGTATATATGTGTGTGTGAGTGCATGTTTATGTACATCACACATACACAGTAGGTATGTAGATGACATTAATATCATAGTTAAAACCAACTCTAGTAACGGTAGTGTAGAAACTGAGAGGAACGTAATGGATAGCATCCAGCAAGTAGTTAACTACATCCACCAAAGTATCAAGGTAACTATAGATTACCGCACTAGGCACCCCAACAATAGACTTTCCGTCTTTGATACTGAACTTTGGTTAGAGACGGCAAACAGAGTGCAGCTCCTTCACTCCTATTACTTGAAACCCATAGCTTCTAAATATGTTGTTCACAAGAACTCAGCTTTGTCACACAAAATGAAAATTAAAATACTGATAGCAGACTTAGGTTAATGAACAACGTGTCTCCACTATGCAAACCCTATGAAACAAAAAATACATATGCAGAACTTCCTGCACTGCATGCAATTCTCTGGATATGATCAGAAAGATAGGGTTCAAGTATACAGGGGTGCTAGAAAGAAATTAGATAACATTATATGTAATGATACCAGTGGTACCTGCCCTAGATATAGAAACAAAAACTGGAATAGGATACAAAGAACTTGTGACAAAGCAAACAAGGTGAGCAC
>NC_068998.1:34671461-34675743 GCF_001194135.2 Octopus bimaculoides
CACACACATACACTCAGACAAGGAGATAGAGGTACACACACAAACACACATGCAAACACACACACATGCACACACATACATAAAAACACACAAACACAGACACGCAAACACATGAATATGCAGAATACATACATACAAATGCACACACATACATATATACCTATGCACACACACATACATGCATACACACACATGCATACATACATACATATATACATGCATGTGTATACACATACACACACACACTAACCCAAATATATGCACACAAACAAAAAGAATGCAGTGTGAGTAACGGATAGAGTCAAAACTATTGAAAACATTGCAAGACACCAGGAAAATTTTAGAAAAATAAAAAAGAAATAAGTGGAAATTTTACCGGTGTGTGTGTTAAATTATAAGGCATCAAAAGAGAATGACTCCCCCCAGACACAACAGAATATATATGTATGTGTATATATGTGTGTGTGAGTGCATGTTTATGTACATCACACATACACACACATACACATGCATGCACACACATACACATGCATGCACACACACGCGTGCATGCACACACATACATGCATGCTCATACACACACACTCACACACTCGTGTGCATGAGCATGCACAAATACCTCACACTCATAGATAGATGGCTGGATGGATGCCTAGCTCCATGGTTAAGAACTTTACTTTACACTCATGAGTTCGATCCAACTGCAGAGTATCTTGGGCAATTGTTTTTTACTTAATCACAGTCTCACTGACTCTGTAGAAACCTGTCTGATGGACTGTATATAATTCAAAGAGTTAGCCTTGGTCCACAGAAAACATGTCTCAAAAAAACAGCATATGTGTCTCAAGATGAAGACAAAATGTATCTTAAAATAGGGGCTGTATGAAGTACATAGGCAGTTATTGAAAAAATGAGCAGAATGAAGCCCAATGCATCATTGATACATATGGCAGCTTATCATTTCTTAAATACAAAATTTCTATGAAGAACCAGTAAGAATTTTTTATCCTTAGTATGTAAATTACTGGTGCTTATTTTAAATCAAACCAGCAAACTGAGGGATAAAGCCCAGGACTTGAACTTAAAAACTAGAGGAAGTAATTATTAAAACTATTTATGTTCAGTTCATGAATCTTACACTATTACTACTACTACTACTATTGATGAGGATGATGAGGATGATGGTGATGATGATGATGATGATGAGGATGATGATGATGATGATGATGAGATCTGGTCCCCACCAAAACATATGTAGTGCTATTTTTTGTTTGCCAATAACATACAAACTGTTCATACCTACAGTCTATGACCATCTGGTTACTCACCAGGAGAACAATAACATCTTACCAGAGAAGCAGAAATGAGGCTACAAAGGGTTGTATGGCTATAAAAGTGCAAAAGTTGTTGAACTTGTACAAAGTACTAAAAGAGAAGAACAAATCTTTAATATAACATGCATTGATTGCTGAGAAGTATTTTATAGTATAAACGCTGTTGAGTATTGAAGAACTTTACAGTATAATAAGACAACAGGGTTATGCCATTAATAGGGGAAGTAGGGAATGTAAAGGAGGATGAAATAGTGTCACTGAATAAATCAAGAGAAGTTAAAAGAAGTTAAAAGTAATTAAGGACAAGACAAGGAAATAAGGTGAAAAGCTTTTAGGGAATTTACTTTGTTAAGAAATCCCCAAATTGATTTTTGTGCACCAGCACATTGAAGACACTGTATATGAATAAAACAGCTCCAACTCTAAGAAAGTACCTCAACTATGATATGTCAAAATGGAAGACCATATACCACCGCAAGGTGAAGAGAAAAGGAATAAATCCCTCCTGGTAGCCATTAGATTAGGAATCTTTCAGAGAAATTCCTTATTCTCTCCAGTCTTCTCCTTAGCTTTGGTATTATTAAAATCTGCTGAGGAAAACCACTGACTGTCACAAATTCTACTGACAAATTATGTTATCTACTCTACATGGATAACTTAAAACTAGTTAAAAAGAATAACACCCAGCTGGAGAACCAACTAAAAATTATTCATAGATTTTGCCAAAATACAAAGATAAATGTGGCAAAATTGTTATTAAAAAACAGGTAGATGCCAATAGCATTTGATGACATTATATTAGATCCAGCTGCATGATGTTAGGAAATATTTTAAAGTAGAAGTTACTGACTAGGTACAACACAGAAATTAAAGAAGAAAATGTGAAAAGGGTACAATAGAACCTGAACTCAATGCTAGCAATAAATAGATATAAACACAAACTTACCTAGGAAACAACAGTGTGATGAGCTGCTTTACAGACATACTGGGACTAAAAAGATGGTTAGAAGTAAGACAAGGAAACTGATTGGCAGAATAAAGAAACGTGGCTGTAAAAATGTATGGAATGGTCATGGCTGGAATATATCTGCTCATAATTCCACTGGATAAGACCTATTGTGCTATTAAATAACGACAACAATTAACCAGAACCATTGGGAAAATTGTTGTATCTAACTGCAAAAAAAAAAACAAGATAATAAAACAATGAATATAATAATTTCTAATATAGACCTAAGACCACACATTTTTTTCTCTTTTTTTTGTGAGGACATTGTTAATTAACACAGATACCCGTACATATTGATTTTTATTTTATATTACTGTTAGTGAAAAAGTGAGTCATTGGTCACTACTTTCCATTGAGCCAGTCTCTGATTCACTGTATATGACAAGGGAGTATTTAAAACTCAGAGTATAACAAGCATCAAAAAGTATTTTGCTTGACGATCCTAGTTGTTCACTTTTCTAAGCATTGTTTACATCAGTGTTTCCCAAAATTTATTGGGAAGCCATCCCCTTGGCATCCATGCCACATTCTTAGACCCTACCCACCACCACAAGAGGAGACCACTTTCTGCAGCAAATTCCAAACAACTGTATTTCACAAATTAAATTTAACATAATTCATTATTTCCTTGTTTTTACATCCATCACCCCCATTTGGCCACCCTATTATCGCCCAACATTTTTCAACGCCCACCTGGATTTTTCCCTTGTCCCTAGGGAGGTAATACCAACCACTTTGGGAACCACTGGTTTACACTGAAAGATATACATACACAGGGTTTACAAACAGGAAAAAAGTAGCACTCAATACATTGTGTACAATATTATTATTAAATCTGGAAACACTTTAGATGTTACTTGAGATACTCTGGGGTCTCAGATTTCTTTGTCAAGGGATTAGGTACAACAGATAGAAAGGAAAATGATGAGAAAATTAGGGTTAGGCAATTCTTATATATGAAATACAAGCCATCAAATAACTTCTGAAATGTTTTCAGCTCCCAACAATATACTTACATACATTCATGTATATATATTCATGTGTGTGTGTGCATATGTATATGTGTGTGTGTATGTGTGTGTGTGTTCGTATATATTCATGTGTGTGTGATAAAATATATAATTGGTCTATCCATTTTATTTAAGCCACTTCTTTGGACATAATCTTTAATGTAATAGCAGTGGAACAAAATGATCTCAAAGCACCAGTACAGTGTGTGTGTGTGTGTGTGTGTGTGTGTGTGTGTGTGTGTGAGAGAGAGAGAGAGAGAGAGAGAGAGAGAGACAAAGATTTATATTACTGTAGGGAAAAGGATGAAGACAAAGGAGACAGGGTGTGAATGGTTTCAACACCATCTAAAGAGATATAACTGAAAATTGAACATTACTTTGCTCCACTGCTTCACTGATTCCGCCAATCCAAGCATGGCTTCTTCATTTAAAATGTTTCAAAATAAACAGCACAATACAATATTACAAAAAAATAAGCTAACATAAGCAAGTGACACACATATAAAGAAATAATTATACATACTACAATCTTTCTCATTATCTAAGTATCTATTTCTCTGTCTCGTCATTTTTTCATCTAATCTTCTCATGTTTGCATAGCTGGAACTGGTCTTTTTCAGCACAGCATCTTACCACTTATTACAGTCTTTTACCATCTCCTTCATGAGCTTTAGATTCTCAAGATCCGTATTTCTTCATGTGTTTTTCATGATCTCACTTTTCTGCAGGTTTTTTTTTTCCATACCTACTCACATGCATATATGTACAATTAATCCATAATGATTATATATTTTGTCAGACTAACGATTATGGATTAAAAGTTAATTCATTCTCAGACTTATCTTTGAGTTCTTTATTCTACATAGCGAGACGTATCTTCTTTGAACTTGTCACCCCTGGAATATATATATATATATATACATATATAT
>NC_068998.1:34676064-34677020 GCF_001194135.2 Octopus bimaculoides
TGTCTGCTTAGTGGTCATCCATCTTATAATGTATGTAATATAATTTTTCTGAATCTTCAGATTTTAAATAAGCTAGGCCACTGGTTTTAAATTGATATTAATCAAATTAATATTCAATTTTTCACCCTTATTATATATATATATATATATATATATATAATTATATTAAGGGAGTAAGGGCAAAAACGATCTAATTCCAGGATGTTTGAAGTGCCGATACTTTCAAAAAACTCCCAAGAACTCCAGATAAATATACACAAGGCTGAAAGTAGGCTAGTGAAAGAATATTAAAAAAGACCTCACTTTAATTGCGAATTGGTTCCAATTTCTGGATTAAGACCAAAAATAGACATTCTTCCTTCGTCAACACAATACACGGGTTCATTAACATGATTTTTATCCTTATATTCTATTATGAATTTATAAATAAAATAAAATAATTTAATTATTTTTGCTTCTGACCAGAATAGCATTTACTGCTTGGCTATTCATATAATATACACATTAGCTGTCATGAGGGGATTTAAAATTGACTTATTATGGATCTATATGTGTAAATATTTGTGTGTAGATGTGTGAACCTGCTTTGTAATGTATGTACAATTATTTGGATTTATATTTCCCCCATGTATTTTGTTGACGAAGGAAGAAATCCTATTTTTGGTTTTAATCCAGAATTTGGAACCAATTCACAATTAACATGAGGTCTTTTTGATATTCTTTCATTAGCCTGCTTTCAGCCATGTGTATATTTATCTGGAGTTTTTGATAGTTTTTTGAAAGTATCAGCACTTCAAGCATGCTGGACATAGGTCACTTTTGCCCTTTCTACCTTAATATAATTATATACCTATGTATATTATTATTAATTTAATGTATAAATTTTTATATCGTGCTGACTACCTGAAAAAAAATCATGATTTTCATCTTTATATTCTATATATATATATATATAT
>NC_068998.1:34677124-34680490 GCF_001194135.2 Octopus bimaculoides
ATCATCTACCAGCCTGCAGTATTCATCAACAAGAAATATGAGGTATTGTACACCTGTCACCAGAGGTACACCCACCCTACTAGTAAATTTCAAGCATCTGGCCACTGACAACCTGGATATACCTCGTTAGTACCAGCTGCCCCTAGCACCACCTACACCAAGGTCACTGTTACAGATTAACCCCCCATGAACAGCACTGCAAATCACGAATCCCCAACACTTCCCCAAGCCTGTTTACCCGCATACTCTTACCCCTTGTACATCACCCCTTGTGTGATGAGTATGCATGTGTGCATGCACACATGGATGTGTGAATGTACATCTAAGCACACATACACATTCATATAAGTACTGATGCATACACGCAGATATATTGGCATATACATGTACATATATACATATATACCCCACATCTACTGCACATTGCTACACCCACCCCAACCACATGACTAATATCTTGTCCACCAGCCAGTTTCTTCTCCACCGCACAGTCAATTTCCTTTTCAACATGTAGTATTTTCCATCTAACTGTTGTCGCTGCATTTACTGACATCAATACCACGTGACCCTTCTTGACCGATCACAGGCTAATGTCTAGTAACAAACAGTGAGGCTCTTCATTTGAATTTTCATTCAGATTCCAATGGCCGAAGACCAGCTATGTGCTTCAAACTCAGAGTACTAAGGATTCTGAATCAAATTGTTCTGATCTATACATGTAACTCCCAATAAATGTGTTGAGTGCCCTTCTTTCATTTGTCTACCTACTCATGTATATATACATACATACATACATACATACATATATATATATATATATATATATACAAGAGTTAAAAAATGGAGTACATATGATCTGGGCTACTTATGCTTCATAGCAAGCAGAACCTCAGAAGTGGTAAGTATCCAAGTCAGGAACAATGCACCGGTCCTCCTTTCCAAATCCAACTAAAGCTTATGTACTAGGGAACATGTATGTACAGGAATGCTTATATACACATGTGTGTATGTATGTATGTATCCAATGGGGGTCTTAAAAGACATGTTAGGATCCATAATGAGCAGAACTTACTTGCAGGTATTGGTAGTGCAAATCAGAGGTGCAATCTGTGTGGGTGTTTTTTCAAAACACTGTCTGGTTTAAAAAGCCACATCAGACGCCATGAAAGGGCTAAGGTGTAGGTGCAGGAGGTGGTCAAACTCTGTTTAAAGAGTAGACAGCCACCACAACCACCATGTATGTATGTATGTATGTATGTGTGAGTGAGTATATATATGTGTCCTTATGTATAATAACAATAACAATTGACTCATTGGTGTGCATGTATAGACGTTTATGTATGTACCCTTAAGTGTACATATATATATCCAAGTATTTATGTTTATGTTTATTTATTTATGTATATATGCCAGAGTATGCATGTATATGCATATATATGTGAGTTTTTATGATTTTTATGTTTTTTATCTGTTTATATTTGTATATTGTAAATTAACTCCACAAACTTTGTAAATCTCTGAAGAGGCCTAGAGAACCATACATGTACCTCTATTTTCATCCATTTCATCTATCAATTACTCCAGTTTACTGGAGTTATATAGATAGAATGAGACATGTCACCGCTATGCTGAAACAGCTGTAAGACATTGTCCCTTCTTCGGTCACTAGATGTCCCTTTTAATTTTTATTACTGATATGACATAATATGTCATATGTGTTTGTATATTGTTTTTATTGTCCTGTGCTCTTAGTTGAAAAATATACAGGTAAATTGACATAATACAATGTCTGCAAGTTGATGAGTACCACATATTCCCCTCTATTTTCTTATTGCTATATAAATTAAGGGTAAAATTTCCTTTTACCTGCACCCATTTATTGCACTCGGTAAAAACACTAGTGTAATAGTAATTGGGTATCCTTCCAGCAGTATATTGGATAGATATTATCCCTTAGTGTGTTGGATTCACAACCCCTAACTTTCTTGGATTATATATATGTTTATATATATAATGGGCTTCTTTCAGTTTCCATCTACCAAATCCATTCACAAGGCTTTGGTCAGCCTGAGGCTATAGTAGAAGACACTTGCCCAAGGTGCCACACAGTGGGACTGAACCCAGAACCTTGTGGTTGGGAAGCAAGCTTCTTACCACACAACCACACCTGTGCCTTTTGTATTCAATTATTCATTTATTCATTTCAGTCATTTGACTGCGGCAACTGATGGTGTATGTTTATACCCCCATGACTTAGTAGTTCACCAAAGAGAACGGTAGATTAAGTACCAGGCTTACAAAAAATGTACCCAGGGATTGATTACTTTGACTAAAAGGTGGTACTCTAGCATGGCTGCTGTCAAATTACAAATGAATAAAAGCAATAAAAAGAAAGAAATATACATATATATATATATATATGTATATATATATAAATTATGAGCTAAAGGTTATGCAACCATCTAAGGGATATATGTATCCGTAGACACTACTGGTGCATTATCTAAATATGTATAAGCCTTGCTGTATGGTTAACAGTTCTTGGTAATTTAAGGATAAACCGTGGTTACATATATTCAGATAGGATAAGAGAAGAAATGGAGCAATATGTAACAATTAGAAGTTCATCATTAGTATTGAATGATCATAGTTTAATTGTAGTCAAGATAACTTTTACAGTTGTTTCAGTTTGTAATTTTTGAGGTAAACTTGTATTTATCACGTTCCATGCAACAAACATCATCAGAAGGATTTGAACTTTACCAGAAGAATATTGACAGGAGATTGAAGGTTGACAGGAGAAAAAAGGAAAAAAGGAAAAGGAAAAGGAAAAAGGTAAAAGGAAAAGGTTCATTTGATCTTTAGGGTTGCATTTTGTATCCTTAAGATGGCATGTGTGTGTACAGTTGTTTCAGGTACTTTCATCTACTTGAGGCAACTGTACACATATGTGCCATCTTTTAAGGATGCAAAATGTAAGCCTGAAGACCTAACAAACCTTTTCCTTTTTTCCTTTTTACCTTTTTTTCCTATTCTGTTACGTTTTTCGTTTTTTCTTCTGTCAAACTTCGATCTCTTGTCAATATTTCTCTGGATATATTTCAAATCATTCTGATGATGTTTGTTACATGGGATGGGATAAACGCAACTTTACCTCAAAAATAACAAACTGAAACAGTTTCAGATGTTATCTTAACCATAATTAAAGTATAATCATTCAATACTAATGACGAATTTCTAATTGTTACATGTTGCACCATTTCTTCTTTTATCTTTTATATTTAGATATGCACATATACATATATACATACATATAGATAGATAGATATATACACACACACACACACACACACACACACACACACA
>NC_068998.1:34680655-34685232 GCF_001194135.2 Octopus bimaculoides
AAATGACTGAAACATATAAAAGAATAAAAGAATATACATACATGCTTATATATGTGTCTGTGTGTCTTTTTATCAATGCATGTGATGCACACAGGAACTATAATATAAACTCATGTTTATCCCTATTGTGTGTGCATATGTGTGTGCATATATATATGCATGCACACATACACACATATAGAAACATACATACATATGCATACATGCATACATACATACAAAAACACATGCATACACAGAGATACATCCACACACAGATATGTGTGTGGATATGTATGTATGTGTGTAAGTGATATATATGTAGTTGTTAGTGTGTATATTTATATAGTTAAATTAAAAGTCTAAACGTAAATACCCCAATGAAGTATTTGCTTAATCTGCCTGTTTCTGGTTCACCTTTGCATTTTATGATTTCAAATTTCACGATGCTAGATTATCCTTACAGAATTCATAATGTAATCTTCAGAAAAAAATGCTGTGTCAAACAGCTAACCTCTTGCACATAATTTATTGTATGTTCTATTCCATATTTGTTTAATGTTATTTTATATTTATGTTTAACTGATTTGAAATTTTTGACTTAAAATGTAAATAATACATTTTTAAAAAGCTTTTCATTTTATTTTTAAATCATGATTCTTACATTCTTTCTCATGTTTTAAATCCTTCATAACAACTCACACAAGTATTATTTTGATATTGACAATGTATACAATTTAGATAGATAATATTTTAATGTTTAAAATATTCCTCTAACGCTTAAAATGTATCTTATATGAATTTTAGAATAAAATTCGATAGTGTGATCAAATCGTTTTTATTATATACACATAAGATTTTTTTCTGATAACATTCTTTTCTTTTCCATCAGCTTTGTCTCTATTCTAGATAAAGCGCTTGAGATTGTTAAAACTGAAATGCTTGCATTTAATAATGTTAATCAAAATAGCTTTAGAGAAATAGACTAAAAAATATTAATAAAATTGTAATTCAAACATGTATCAAAATTTAATTAAAAGAATGGTAATTTGATTTCCAAAACAAAAAGATGTGTGGGTTCTTTATAATTAGATTTTGCTTTAAGTTTGGATTTCTGAGTTAGATCAAACCCTGTCATCACTCCTTTTGAAAATCATCTCAATTCTACTGATTTGAAATTCCAGACCAAAAGAAAAAGCTGGAATGAAACCTTTTACTTCCAGTAATTGCTGAGAATCAAACGTAAGGTCTAGAGCCAAACTACAAATTCACAAATCCTTTAAAGTAGAGTATGCCTCACTTTGTATCTGTTTAACAGGACCTGTGATAAAGAATGCTATTGTTTATCTTCATGTTAGCCCCAAAACAAGCAGTTATGATAATAACCATGAACATCCTCTATTTAATTTTCAGACACAATATATCTAGAGATACATTATCCAATGAATTCTCCATTTTTTTAACTGATTTAAAAGAGATTTGGTTGCTAATTCTAGCAAGGCAAACACTCGCATAAAGGCTCCATTGATAGCTCGCATATCAAAGATTATACTTTATGGTAAACTGATTTTCACACTGCATTAGACATAGGCATCAGAGATTCCACTTTAAAGATGTCCTGAAATAGGACTTCAATGCTTTTGCTCTGAATATATGAGTGGAAGGTTTACTGAGAGTGACAATTTGACCTGAGGGACAGAAACCACTCTAAATCTCTATATTGAATTGTGAAAAATGCATAGTAACACCACTTTCATCATTAATCCACAATAGGCAGGTTTTATTTATGACTCAAATTATATATTTATATAATTGAGATCCTCAGTTTCAGACCAATTTTTTGAAGGTTTAAAAATATATTGTAGTATTTTGACACTTAGCTTATAGTAGCATTGCATTGCATTTCATTTCTTTTCATCTTTTAAGCTGGTTACAGATGACTGAAAAATATTCTCCATTTCACTTTAGTGTGCACCACCTAAAAGGTTATATCTCTATTTTCAGTGACAATAAAGCATTAATGTAGCTGCCTGACCTACTCAGTGTTGCAACCAAAGATTTCCCTTGGCAAAATTCAAACAGTTATATATATATATATATATATATATATATGATGTACACCCAGTTGCATGGTTTTACATCCAGTCCTATCATGTGGTGCCTTGGGCAAATGTCTTGGGCAAACCTATGGCTAAAAGCAGCATTAGATTAATCGTCCAATACAGCATGTAATTGTTGCATACTGTTAGAGACATGAGACATGCTCTGTTAATTATTTTATTAAATTAATAAATACATGTAGTGTCAAATATCTAGACACTTATTGACTTTCTTAGTTAGCTCTTGTTACCAGTGTTTCTAATGACTCAGTTAATAGCAGTGAATCATTGAAATAGTAAAGTAAACAAATACAAATGACTGATGTTGCATGTCATTATTAATTGGCAAATTTGTATGACTCTACCCAAATACAATCATATCTGTTTCAATACAGTTTCATATGAGATTGTTTACTGTCCAAGACAATTTGTTCAATGTTTTGTGCAGCATCTGCATTTGCATTGATGCATATTGTTGCAACTGAGATATTGCTGTATTTGACACATCACACATTGCCAGCCCATTTCTGTTAGCAAAAGTCATGAAAATCCCACTTCTATCCATACAGTGGCCAATTAATGGAGACACAATTTGAACTCAAAACACAAAGTGGCTAGAACGAATACCATGAGGTAACTTGTTTGAGGCTCTAAAAACTCCACCAAATCTTCACCTTCGAATGGCTAGAACTAATTCCACAAATCATTCTGCTAATGCTCCAGCAACTCTGACAATTCATAGCTTTATAATTTCACATCAAATGATTATTTTTTTAATTTTAACTTGTTTCAGACATTGGACTGCAGTCAAGCTGGGCACCACTTTGAGGCTTTAGTTGAGCAAATCAACCCCAGTACTCACTTTTAAAGTCTGGTACTTATTCTATTGGTAGCTTTTGCTGAACCACTAAGTAATAGGAGTGTAAACAAGCCAACACCTGTTGTCAACTGATATTGATGGGACAAACACATGCACACAGATACATACATACATACATATACACAGATATATATATATATGTATGACAAGTAAATCTAAATATCACTGAGAAGAATTTCAAGAAATTCAGAATATACGACAACAAGAATGAAGAAAATGACATCTTTAATTGATGATTACACCATTCATTATTGGCAATCATTTCTATTGTGCCAACATATTAGATACAGAAAGAAAAGTATAAAATTCCAATTAATTTAATATATCCAAAAATATATGCTAACACAGTGTTAACAAGGCAATGTGTGTGTGTGTGTGTGTGTGTATGCGTGTGTGTATGTGTGTGTTCTTTTATTCTTTTACTTATTTCAGTCATTTGACTGCGACCATGCTAGAGCACTGTCTTGAAGGGTTTTAGTCAAGCAAATCGACCCCTGAACATATTAGTTTTTTTTAAGCTTAGTACTTATTCTATTGCTTACTTTTGCCAAACTGCTAAGTTACAGAGATGTAAACACACCAACACTGGTTTGAAGCAGTGATGGGGAACAAACACAGACACAAAGATGCACACACAAACACACACACATATACGATGGGCTTCTTTCACTTTCCATCTACTAAATTCACTCACAAGGCTTTGGTTGGCACAAGACTATAGTAGGTAGGAGACACTTGCCCAAGGTGCCATGCAGTGGAACTGAACCTGGAACCATGTGGTAGGGAAGCAAGCTTCTTACTACACAGCCAAGCTTGCTATATATACATATAATATGTGTGTGTGTGTGTGTGTGTGTTTGTCTGTCTGTGCATGTATGTATTATACACTTCATCCAGTCATCATTAACACAATATATTGTCTTATCATTATATATATTGCTGTATTTCAGGATGGTCTTTTTTTTTTTTTTTTGTCAAATAAACACACACACTATATATTTGTCCTTCGCTCGTTTATTACTGTTCCTACTCTAACTCATGTCCATTGTCCAGAAATCTTTCAGCACACATCTGTGACCTCTTCAGTGACACTTTTCGTCTTCATGTATGCTCTTGCTCCACTTGCTCCATTCTTATTATTTATACATTTCGTTATATAACAGTTTAGACTTCAGCTCATTTGATATCATTGTTAATAGTTGCTTTTACTTTTCTTTCTTAAAAAAGCATATACAGTAGTAATTTAATTTTTGTTCCATTTAAAAATATATTTAACTATTTATAGAACATTCATAAATATCCTATACCATAGATGTTACATATCTGTCTTTATTAGCAACCACATCACCATAGTTACAAGCTATATTTGATTTTTCCCCCTTACAGTTGTTTTGTATCTTCTCAGCTTGTACTTGTTCTCTGACACACACTTAAACTATTCTCAAGCATTGGAATATGAATTTTTTTTATGCACTCACTCACTCACACATGCATTCACACACACACACACATACACACAAATATATATGTATATGTTTAAAAACTAGATGAAAAGTATTCAATAGAAAGAGTAAACTTTAGAGTTTATTTTGAAACATGGAACTAAATGAAAGCATATA
>NC_068998.1:34686727-34686948 GCF_001194135.2 Octopus bimaculoides
ATATATATATATATATATAATACAAATAATATGTGAGTAAATGCATATATACGTACATGTATGTACATACCTACATCTAAATGTATATGTAGATGCATATATGGGTAGAGGACATCACAAAGAAACGTGGACAAAATGAAAGATGAGAACATAAATAGAGTGCAGAAAGCAAACTTTTTGGGGGACAATGTTAGGAACACACAGGAAAACAGACAGGCCAC
>NC_068998.1:34686958-34687582 GCF_001194135.2 Octopus bimaculoides
ACAGACAGGCCACATAGAGAACATTTCCTTCATCAGCTGCCCCTATTCTAACCAGCACTGCTCGGGATTAAAATGGCATATTTTGTACATGTATAACAGTTATGTTGAAACATGTGATACGGGGAAGTGCAACATTGATGATAGAACATAAGTGGAGTAAATGATGGGCTAATTCAACTAAGTGGCATGTCACGCATCCATATGGAGGATTCCATATGGAAAATTGTCATGAAAAATTTGCAGTAGGTGGGTATGTGACTTTTGAACTCACCAAATGCTGGTGCTGAAACTACCATGACCCATCATATGGTTGACAGTCAAATGAGTGTAAATGTAACGGAGGTATTGTATGTAAATGAATACATTCCAGAAAGGGACTGCAATGAGAGACAGCAACAGTGACTTTTTTGATGCCGGAGAGCAAAGTTCAGTTAGGAATCATGCCAATACAGTGCCTTGCAACAACTGTTGTCCCATTAAGTCCATGCATTTTAGAAACTGTTGTTTATAATGTAAAACTTTATCCTTGATAATGCTAGTTGACTTATTTATTGTATTGAGACTTAATTGCCCTGATACTTCCCTTTATGTGTGTGTGTTTTATATATATATATATATATATAT
>NC_068998.1:34690920-34699313 GCF_001194135.2 Octopus bimaculoides
GTGAAATTAACCAGAGACAGAAATCTTTCACCCAACACACCACCATCATTATCATCATTTTACAACTGTTTAATTAATTAATATAATTTTAATGATGTTGCCTTGACCACTTGTCATGGTCTTCGTTGTCTGATACTCGTAGTAACTGATAGAAACGTACAATCTTTATAGTTATATACGTTATGTTATTTTTGTGCAAGATTTTTACCACCCCACAGGCACAACAACGGTTGTCTCCATTGAGGACATTTGAAGGTTTCCTTTATACTGTGTTGTCTTCATTTGTTCCTTCCCCTTTGGGATTTTTTAACAGTTAGATGCCCTTTCTAACACCAATCAGTTTACAGCTGATATAAGGAAAGATGTCACTGATGATGCTAAAGAAGCCCATCTACCCTATGTAAATATATGTATATAATCTATGCGTGTATATAATGTTAATAATTGGTAGTCTGAGTTTCACCTTATTTAAAGTTTTGTAGGCACAGAAAACACATCCACATCTAACGATGAAGAGCTGATTTAGCCTATAATTGACTACACACAACTCCAAGTAAATGTCTTGTGTGTAACTGTCTTTTATTTGTTCAGTTATTCATGTGTGTGTGTGTGTGTGTGCCTGTGTGTGTTTGTGTGTGTGTGTGTGTCTTTTACTAGTTTCAGTCATTAGATTGTGACCATGCTGGGGCACCACCTTGAGGGGTTAAGTGGAACAAATCAACCCTTATACTTATTTTTTTATCAAGCTTGGTACTTATTCTATCAGTCTCTTTTTGCCAAACAACTAAGTTACAGGGATGTAAACAAAACATTACTGGTTGTCAAGTGGTGATGGTGGGAACAAACAGAAATGCAAAGACTCACATACATAGATTATATATATCATGGGTTTCTTTCAGTTTCCATCAACCAATGGGAGGCAAACTTTGTAGCACACAGCCATGCTTGTGCAATGAATATCTTTGATTAATTTCATCTTTAGAGATGAAAGATGTTTTAATATTTAAATCTTCACAGATATTATGAGGTTAAAGGACTGAGACATTATAATCATATGATTACAGAATGTTAATACACTTGATTATTACTTTTCGTATCAATTTCTTCTGGAGAATGGTGATGTACCCATAGCACTCACAGGCTTCCAGAAGTAATAAAGTCAACATGGTTAATGTTTCTGCCTAATTGCAACTTGATCACTGATAATGGAAAATAAACAACAAAAGCTAAATAAATAAATATAAATAAAAAAAACAATGTACTGAATGAGAATTTGTGGAAAGACATTTTGGTAAGAAAGGATGGATAAGAAGAATCAAATGATGATGAGCTATTTTAGGTTTGAATTTATGAAAGTACATGTGAAAGTAAACTGAAATTGTTTTGATTTGATTTTCACCGAAAAGCCACATTTATATAAAACTAATCTGTATTTTTAGTTTATCACAAAAATATAGTCATGGAACATACTGTCTGAGAAAGTGTTGCCATTTTCTAAAATAAATATTTACAAAACTAATGATTCCTTTAAAATAACACATAAGCTGAGAAAATATATATAAGTGCATAACTATGTTATAAACAAAGTGCTAAACTTACTTGAATTAACAAAATTAAACAATTTCTAAAGGGAATTTGAACTTCCTTATACATGTGCGGGGCAATAACTTGTGACTGGCTTTGTCGTTGTCATTTGTTGGGTGATGTTGGTTGGAGTAACATGGATAGAACAAAATGAGTTTGAGGAGAAGGGGTGATATTGTATCAATGTAAAAGCTATAAAAGTCGAATTTGAAAGAATACATAGACATTCTTTTAGATTTGGCTTTCAGATTAGATTCAGAGGTTGTATCTTCCCCTGTAGTCTTCTAAGTGTTAAAGTTTGTTGTCTGATAGGATTAACTCTGTTGCTACTAACTCGACTAAGACTGCCTCTGGTTATAACAATTTTATTTTTCTAACAATTTTATTTTAAGATGTTCATAATTACATTCAAACCTTCTATCATAATTTTATAAAAGAATAATTTGTTAAGCTATGTTAAGCATCTTTATAACAAAAAAGTTATTTCTTTTCCATAGCAAAAGAAATAACTTTTTCATTATAAAGATGCTTAAATTCTTGACTATTTTCACAATTAGTTTTAAAACATAGACAGTATATTTCAAGAGAAATATAGCAAAAAAGAACTAAAGAGAGAAATGATTTACAGAGGTGTTTGTTTTATACATGATATACATGTTTATGCAGCTGTGTTTTGTGGCCCACTGTTGCAGTAAGATAGAATTAGTGATTCACCATTTGATAAAAACAGCATTTATATTTCCTCACTAAAATTGCAATTATTTCATGTCTGACAAACAATAGACTACTTACTCTCATTAGCTTTATTATATTCCATCTGCATGATACCAACCATTGTATTAAATCTCCTACAGGCAGCTTCTCGGTCAAAGCAATAATCAACAATGCAAAATATCTTTTAGCATTATGAGAAAATTACATGAGAATTGACTTATGTACACACACAAACATTTTCATTTATGCATACAAACGTGATACTAACAATCACATTAATATATCAATGTATTTATATATGTTTCCATATTTTGAAAAATGCACAGATACACACCAACATAATATATATATATATCCATATATATATATATAATCTATACTCTAAAATTTGTATATACTAATACACATTCACACACATGTGCATGCATGTATACATACATAAGCATACATGTAGACACACACACATACACACACACACACACACACACACACACACACACACACACACACATACTGCCTTGTCCCAGAAATCTATCTATGGCATAATTTTTTTTCCTTGCGCCTTTTCATTTCATTTAACCTTCTGCTGGTCATTTCTGATCATAATTAATTATCAGGTGATGGATGAACTCCCTCTTACTAACTGTAGAGTATAATCTAGAATCCTTGTGAGCTGGTTATGAGCAATATTAGTTTAAAAAATGTTTCACAAGTTCTATAGACACTAAGAGTGAAAAGTGCCAGTTTTATGCTTATTTAGTTAGGGCACGTTACATGATGAAAGCAGGGCAGGGGTCAGCAACCTTTTCTGAAGTAGCCATATTAGGGATGACTGATAACAAATAAAGGCTGATAAAAAATAAAATTATAGCCCTACAAGGCTATATAGAAACAGCCTTTTTAAAAGTTTTGAAATTTCAGCAGTTGCAATGGTAGATTTGCTACACATTAAATAATGTGAAAATCAGTATGTACCATATATGACATTGCATGCCATGAAGAGTTAAAACAGTTTTAGTCAGGCCAAATGGGGATGACTGAATTTCAGATTATATGTGGTCCCAGCCAGTTTACATGTTTTCTCAACGGACAAATTAACACATTTTGTCACTTCTGCTTTTCTTAGAACCAATGATTCATGTAAATCAGTGGTTCTTAACTGGGGTCCTTATGATTTTTGAGGGTCCATGTAGGATTTTGTTCTTAAAGTTTATGTGCAATAAATTGGTTACACTTCTACAATACTCAAAATATTTTAGCAATAATTTTTACACAATTCTTAGCAATATTTAATTATAAAGAGACAACAGGACTTTTTTAAACATTGAATGGCTATGAGGATTCACCTGAGTAAAAGAGGAATCAAAGGGATCCATAGGTAAAAAAATGGTTGAGAACTATATTGTGAGAGTATCATGAAGACTTTTACTGCTTAAAATATTACTAGAATAATGGAGGGAAGGTGGAAACAGTCAGTACCACAGGTGAAGGAAAAGGAAATATTCAAGAGATATTCTGTGTAAATAAAGGAGAGATAAAGAACCATCATATTAAGAATGATATTTAAAGTTTTTTAACTAAATAACAAAGTTGTAATTTGTTGAAAAGTGATTTGATCTGAGACTGTGTTGAAATTCAATCAGTTATTTTGCAGTATTAATACATTCTAGCATGCTTGCTTGTTAATATTATTCTTCAACCCTAGGTCACCGCTTATGAATAGACCAAAAGCAAGAGGTATTACAGTTATGATATTGCACATCTTTAATTTCACCTTTGTGCATCTAGAGCAGTGTTTCTCAGTCCTTTTGACTTCATGGTACACTGGAGATCTGGCAAAATATTACTGCTGCACATCACATGGAAAATTTAAAAACAAAAATGTCTTCATGTGAAAACAGAAGAAAATTATAGAATACTATTGTTTACTTTGTGTTACTAATCATTTTTGTGTGTAACAAAATTATAAACATGTTTTTCAAGATGCTCAAGTATTAACATAGATATTCTAAAGCTTTACTCCCTTTGTTACTATATTTAAGTTGAAATACAATTCCTTGGTTTCAATTAATCTAGAAAATAATAAAGAATTTAATAAAATAACTTTGTCATTATTAAGCTGGCATTTGGCACATAAATCAACATGAAATTTTAATGCATGGTTTTAATTTAGTTCACTTTAAAACAAGGAATCTGTATGATAGAACCAGAGGTGGTCTTTGGTGGGTTAAGTAACAGAAAGATTAAATAATAGTTTTAAAATGTTATGTACACTTGTATAGTGAGATGCAGTGTTTAAGAACCACTACCTAAGACTATATTATCTATAGTGTCCTACTGCTTTTTATGATGCTAAAGGTGATTTGTAGGAGATATGGCTGCTCTTTCTAACAAAACAAGTGACAAGTTGAGGCACTCATATTGGTTTCAAATTTTGGTACAAGGCCAGCAATTAAGGGGGAGGGGTTAAGTATATTACATTGACCCCAGTGCTTAACTGGCACCTATTTTATCGATCCTGAAAGGATGAAAGGTAAAGTCAACCTAGGTAGGTAAAACTTGAACTCAAAGTGTAAGGACAGGTGAAATGCTGTGAAGAATTTTTCCTGGCATGCTAATGATTCTGCTAACTCACCATCTTAATAGAGACACTCATATTAGCATGTGTAAAGTGGTATTAAGTACATAGTCACTAAAATACTTGGAAGTCTTTTCTGATTTATTCTTTCATGTTCCGGACAGCTTTCAGACATAAGGTTTTCTTCTATTTTTTCTCATCAGTTGATATCAGGTGGTTGTGGCAACAAAATGCAATGAAATATATTAGAGTGTGCACAAACATATTAAGACATAAATGCATACACCTTTACACAAATTCATACTTACATGCTCAGACACACAAATTATACTTAACTTGCTACATCATACTGGCATATGTACATAATCTGACTAACAGGGGTTTAAGAAGCAGAGATTTCAAAACACCAGCATTAAACTGGGCGATATAAAGAAGACCAAGGTTTGTATACAACATGCATGAATGTATACTGGTGCTTAATGCTGCTCAGAGAGACTTAACACAAGGCAATGTGATTGTGAGGCAAACTTCTTAACTAGTCACCTATGCCTGCACCTGTGTGTGTGAGTGTGCTTGTGTGTGTAACATATGCATAAGTACTGACAAAAAGGTTAAAAAATACTAAGGGCTGGGGGGAAAGATACTTAAGGCTATAAAAAACTGGCATTTCACATTTAGTAATTTGGATTTCATACTCCCAATCGTCAGACTGAATACAAAAAGCCTTTAAATACATGTGTGTTTGTGTGTGAGAGAGAGAGGGTGCACGATTGGGGGGGGGGGAATGAAGCAAAACCTGAAAATGAACACAGCTGAAACTGCCAGGAAGTCTTCCTTTTATCAGCTAACCAGACAAGGGATTTGCAGTTTCTGCATTAAGGATGGAACTACCTAACCAAAGCCCATCAGCTTTAAATAATGAGCGGTCCATTGAAGACAATAGAAAGAAGAACCAAAAAATTATATACATTATTTACATTATTTACATTTGACAGATATTTGCCATCTTTTTTATTGTTAACACGTTTCAGCTGATTTACTCTCCAGCCTTCATCAGGTGTCTTGGGGAAATTTCGAACCTGGGTTCTCATTCCTAAGGTATTTTTTGATAATGTAATAAATGAGATAGGGAAGTACTCAATACACATATATTTGAAAATTCCAGGGCAATCACTACTTTATGTTTCTCACTTTATTACATTTATCAAAGTTACTAGAGAAACCTAACAGTAACTCTGAGAAACTTTGAGTAGTAATGCCATGAATCATCATCATCATCATCATCATCATCATCATCATCATCATCATTATCATTATCCTCTTCATCCTCTTCTTTTGCTGCTGCTTCAAATGTTGGTGACCAAACATTGTGAGTTTTTGGAGGTGTTTCTCTGCTAGTCCTTCATAGATTGTTGATGTTTTATTAGTTGAAGCACCATTATGGTATACAATGCTTTTCTATTGATGTTTGCCTTTTAGAGACTGACCTCTCAATTCAAGTAATTGTTCGTTTCACTCTTGGTTTGCCTGCAATATTTTTACATTGTAATTCTTAATGTTACTTTACGTGATTACTTGAAAGCTTGGTGAACACCATTTCAACTGTTCTCAGTCATTTCTGATCAACCCACCACTTGCTTTAGTGATTTTTCTGTATAAAACTATGAAAAAAAAAGAGAAAAGAAAATGAAAATTAATCATCTTACCTACCAGCCGTATGTATATAATGAGAATAAGATTTTATTTCATTCACTTCTGTTTCTGCAGACACAATATGAAGTGTCTCAATAAAGACTTTTTTTTTTTTTTTCCTTTTCTTTTCGTTTATTTATTTATTTATTTTTTCCCCGTTGTTATTTTTAATTCTAAAGTATTCTTGGGAAAATCCAAGGGTTTTGGTTGTGGGAGATGGATTTACAGAACTGGCAAAATTGTTTTCATAGATGTGGTTAATATAAGTGAATTTCAATGCCCCTTCTCTGAAATATAATGAAAATTTTATTTTTTATTTTTGGTCATTGATTCCATTAATTTCCTTATATCAATAGATAAAGTTGTGTTTGTGTGAGTCGAGAGAGAGAGAATGAGAGAGAAAGAGAGACAAATATCTATCCATATATGTATATTTGTATGTATCTATCTATCTGTCTATATATTCTTTTACTTACTTCAGTCATCTGACTGCGGACATGCTGGAGCACCACCTTTATATATATGTGTGTATATAGATATGTATGTATATATGTATTCACGTATGTATGTATGCATGTATGTATGTATGTGTCAGGGATCTCCTATGGAGCACTCAGGTGAAGGGTTCAATTCCTTGTGGAGGTTTCCTGATCTCTTTTTCATTTTCTAAAGGGTATTTACCCAATTTTGTAAGCTGTATTAAAGCCTTCCTGCATTTGTGAATTCATTTATTTTCTGTAGAATATATATATATATATATATATATATATATATATATGACTCATGACTTAACTGAAGACTTTATACACCCACAGGTAAAACTTATGGGTAGCAAGTAACTGACTCAAACAAAATAAAATATATCATTAAGATACATTAAAGGCGGCGAGCTGGCAGAATCGTTAGCACGCCAGGCAAAATGCTTAGCGGTATTTCATCTGCTGCTATGTTCTGAGTTCAAATTCTACCAAGGTCGACTTTGCCTTTCATTCTTTCGGGGTCGATTACCTTTACCTTTGTAGCAGTTGACCATGGTGCTGATACAGTCATTGGGTATGACTCCTTCGTGTATCACCAGGTGCCAGATATTTTGAGCATCTCTGCAGTGATTCCTGATAGGCTGGGGAGCTTTCCCTGTCTTCATACTCTTAATTGCATTATCTACCATGGTACCGTCAACTCGGATAGCTGGTCCCTCAGTTGGATCGACATTTGGCAAACTCTCTTTCTCCCATTCATTCTCTTTATTGAGCAACCTTTCATAGTGGCATCTCCAAACCTCTCTCTTTGCTACCTCGTTTAGTGCAAGTGAACCATCATCCATGCGGACACATTTCTCTCCTATGACATCATGATTTTCTCTCACACACTGTCTTGCAACACAAAATACCTTAAGTCTTTGGTCCGCATGGTGCAGAACATTGGCAAATTTTTTTCTTATCTGCTTCCCCTCTGGCTAAATAAACTTGTCGCCTAGCTTCCCTTCTGGCAGTCTGATTCAATTCCCTGCTACCACCGTTCTTCCAGTCCTTCCAAGCCTGTTTCTTTTGCCTAATCGCCCTGTCAACAACATTGTTCCACCACCACATTATTTTGGGTCAAGAGGGGACTTTGCACCATCCACAGATCTGGTCAGTGACCCTCAGCAGGTTGTCCCGTAGAAACGTCCAGTTGTCTTCTACATCATGTGAAGCTACATCCCCTTCTATTTCGTCAAAGGCTTCGAGTAATAAGTCTCTAAATCTCTGTCCATTCGCAGGATCTTTGAGCTTCCAGACCCTTCTCTTCCATGCTGGTCGTCTTCTGGGCAACCACTTAGTCCTAA
>NC_068998.1:34700005-34712010 GCF_001194135.2 Octopus bimaculoides
TGCTAACCCATGGTGAAGGACTAATCTAATCTTAAGTATTCTATCACATACTCTGGCTACCTCAATTACCTTATCCACCCATTTCTCTGCAAGAAGTATACCCACGCCCCCCGACCCTGTCTGTGTTCCCTATCCAGAAAATCGTGTACCTGTGTTCTTTGCCTGTGAAGAACCTAGCCAAACCTCCTCTCCACCTTACTTCTTGGAGGCAGCAGATATCGACACATCTCCATTGAAGCATCTCAACAATCTCACCAGATCTACCTTTCAGTGTGCCGACGTTGAGGGTGCCAACCCTAAGAGTGTGGGAGGTATGGGCCCATGAGACCCTGGGACGGGGTACAGCAGCATCATGTACCTGAAAAGAAAGCTCGCATTTTGCAGAACGCCTATATATATTTATATATCAAAAGAAGAGAAAAAGAGACATTGATGGTCCTTTGGAGGACATACATCCTCAGCTGCTCTGACTACTGCTCCCAATTATGGTCCCTGCACAATATAAAATTTGTGGCAGAACTTGAAGCAATCCAACAAAACTACACTAAGAAAATCATCTCAATGCAACATATCAGCTATTGAAAAAGATTGAAAGAATTAAGACTCTTCTCCTGAGATTGAAGGCAGGAAAGATATGCAGTGATATATATCCGGAAAATCCTGGAAGGCCTTGTGCCAAACTTTGGCATTGAAAGTTACTCAAACAGCAGAACAGGGAGCCACTGCATAGTGCCAAAGATCACAGCATCGCCTGAGACACCTGCATGGTGTGGATGTGTCTTCCCATAAGTTCTGTCCAAATTTTCAATAAAGAAAAAAAGTGATCAAATGTCATATTTAATTGGAATTTAATCATCAATTATTCCCTGATTATCTATGACTTCCTTCCATCTATTTACAAGCTTTTTAATCCCATCAATGTAAAACTCTTTAGGTTTCAAAGCGAAGAACTCTGAAATGTCAGTTTCAACCTCCTCTCGGCTTGTGAAAGTTATGTCCTCCAAATGATTCTGTAAACTATGAAACAAATGGTAGTCTGAAAGAGCAAAGTTGGAAGAATAAAGTGGATGAGGAATTTTTTCCCAACCAAGCTCTTTGATCTTCTGTGATGTGATCTTTGCAGTGTGGGGTCGCGCATTGTCCTGATGAAACATCACTCCTTTTCAATTCACTAAAGCGGGTCTTTTGTTCTTCAAAGCTTGGTTCAAATGCTCTAATTGCTGACAGTAGACTTGAGCATCGATTGTTGCATTAGGTGGTAACAATTCAAAGTGAATTACTCCTTTCCAATCCACCAGATAGAGAGAATAACCTTTTCCCCATGAAGTTCCCTTCTCAGTTGTGGTTAAGCTTTTTCCCTTTTACCAAGCCACTGTTTACAGCATTTAACATTTTGATGGAAGATCCAGTTATCGTCAACAGTCACAAATCTATCCAAAAAGGGTGAAATGAGTTCGCGAGAATGGAGAGAAGAACTGATGTCAACTCGAGATTTGCAGTTGCTTTTGGACAATTCATGAGGCACACATTTTCCAAATTTAGGAACCTTTCCAAGCATTGAAGTTGATGATGAACAGTTGTAAGGTTTGAACTAAGCTTTATTGCCAATTCTTCAACCGATAATGCAGGATTTTCTTCAAGTAATGCCTCAAGGAGCTTATCATCAAACTCAACTGGACGTCCTGTTTGATCTTCATCTTCAAGGCTGAAATCTCCACGTCTGAATTTTGCAAACCATCTTCTGCAAGTTCTTTCATTCAAGCATTCTTTCCCATAAACTGAGTGTATGTTTCGAGTCGCTTTGGCTGCAGAGTTTCCTTTTTTGTACTCATAGAGCATTATGTACCTCAAATGCTCTTTGGATACTTCCATGCTAGAAAGGGTTTTAATCAAAGAAATTTTGATTCTCTTATTCTGTAAAATAATATTTAATTACTTTAAATGTACACAAATGCATAAAAATCATTTTTAATTCCATTAGACATTCTAAAATACTATTAAATTTCATTCAATTTTAAAAAAGGTAAAATCGGAGAGAACTTATGGGATGACCTGATTATATATATATATATGTGTTTGTTTATCTGTGTTTGTCCCCCACCATCACTTGACAACAAATATTGGTGTGTTTACGTAACAATAACTTAGCAGTTCGGCAAAATAGACCGATAGGATAAGTACTAGGCTTACAAAGAATAAGTCCTGAGGTTGATTTGTTCAGCATGGCCGCAGTCAAATGACTGAAAGAAGTAAAAGAATAAAAGAATAAAAGAATGTATATATGTGTATGCATTTATATATATGCATGTGTGTGTTTGTGTATCTGTGTATATGCGTGTTTGTGTATGTGTGCGTGTGTGTGTATGTATATACATATATATAGATAGATAGATATCTCTCACTCTCTCTCTCACTCTCTCTCTCCCTATCTCTCTCTCTCTCCCTATCTCTCTCTCTCTCCCTATCTCTCTCTCTCTCTACATATATGCATATATATAGACAAACACACACACACACACACACACACACACACACATATATATATATATATAAGTATGCTATTTTCAGGATAATACCTAGGAGATATAATTATTTTTATTCTTCAATTTATTTTCTTTCCTTATAGATCTATCATCATTAATATTATCATCATCATCATCATCATCATCACCATCGTTGTCGTTGTAATATCATTGCCAACATATTATCACAATCACCATCTCCAGCATCACCATCATCATCCTCAACATTATTGTCTTCAGTATCATAAACAATATCTTGCCAGCCATCATTATGACAAAATCATCATCAAAACATAAACCCCAATACCATACTTTCAACAATGCATTCCACTACACACACACACATACACGCGCACACACACACACACACACACACACACACACATGATAGAATAAAGCTGACATTTCTAATAGCTCTTTTATTCAAGCTGCTTTATTTTATGGATCTGTTGCTTAGTAATGTGTAAATTGCCAAAATATTATGAAGCCTCTACTCTTTATCTTTAAGAGAGCCTCACACACTTATCTCTACCATTACTACTACTACTATTATTGTTATCTCCTCCTCCTCTCCCACCATCACTACCACCCCCACAACTGCCACCACAGTCATCTCCTTCAAGGAGTGAGGATACACAATGGTAGAGAGAAATACAAACATGACAGAGAAAGAGAACTTCATATGCATATTATGTGTGTATGTATGTATCTTTTACTTGTTTCCGTTATTAGACTGCAATCATTCTGGGGCACCACTTTGAGGCGCTTTTACTTGAATGAATCAACCCCAGAATACTTTTTTGTAAAGCCTGGTACTTATTCTATCGTTTTGTTTTGCCAAATCACTAAGTTACAGGGACATAAACACACCAACACTGACTGTCAAGCAGTGATGGGGAACAAATACAGACACAAACACATATACATTCACATGCATGCACACACACACAACAAGCTTCTTTCAGTTTCCATCCAGCAAATCCATTCACAAGGTTATAATAGAAGACACTTGCCAAAGGTGCCACACAGCAGGACTGAACCTGGAACTATGCAGTTGGGTAGCTAACTTCTTATCGCACACACTTTGTATTTGGCAGATGGAAACTGTTCAGAGACTTATCCTGCATGTGTGTGAGAGAGTTAATATATACATTTTACTCATACACACACACATACACTTTCTGCAAAGCTCTAGTCTACTACATTCCACTCTTAGATATTTATCAATGCACATATGCATTTCCACACAGACATACATACATATACATACATGTGTATACTGCTAGATGAGCAGATGGATTATTAAATATTAAAAGAGTTGGTGACTTATTTTTTATTCTTATTTGATCTAAAGAACTGTTTCCTAAGCTACCTGTATTTCTTTACCATCATCACTCCAGCAATATTTTCTGTTAATTAATATATCTATAGAGTTACAGGAAGAAACAGCATTTTGTCTAATGAAAAATTGCTTTGTGAAAGAAAAAAAAAATAATGAAAGCAATGGAAGTAATTATGTAAGAAGAAAAAAAAGTATTTGCTCCAGGAATATTGTCAAAGAATCAAGATTCTCTTGAGGAGATTAATTTCTAGATTAAGGAATATTGTATGTGAATGCATGTTTAGAAATGGTGAAATTAGAACATGACTGGTGGCATTGTGTGATAGTGTAATTTAGTATATTTACAAATATCTTCCTTTGCAAACATAAAGAGAGAGTGGCTTCAGTTTATTTATATATATTTGCTTCATTTTTGTGTATCTTGATGTTATTCTTTGTATCAAATCTTGGTGTGGTACAAAAAAAAAAAACAATAATGACATTCATTGCTCCAAATTCTCTAAAAATTATAATTACCAGTAGCATCCTTCTTGCCACCTAACTGGTTCCCATGCTGGTGGCATGTAGAAAGCACCCACTATGCTCTCAGAGTGATTGGCATTAGGTAGGGCACCCAGTGGTAAAAACCTTGCCAGATCAGATTGGAGCCTGGCGCAGCCAACTGGCTTGCCAGTCCCCAGTCAAACCATCCAACCCATGCCAGCATTGAAAACAGAGATTAATCAATGATGATGATGATATATGTATATATGTATATGTATGTGTGTATATATATATTATATATGTGTGCGTGTGCGTGTGTGTGTGTATGTATATGATTGGCTTCTCTCAGTTTGTCTACCAGATCCACTCACAAGGCTTTGGTCAGCCTGTAGCTGTAGTAGAAGACACTTGTCCAAGATGCCAGGCTGTGGGACTGAACCCAGATTCATGTGGCTGGGAAGCAAGCTTTTTACCATGTGGCCACACCTGTGCCTAACATTATATTTTCTTTACATTTGAAAAATTTTATAGTACATGGTATTAATCAGCAATAAGTGATGTGGAGGAATATTTTGAATGTGAGAGAAAATGCCTGAGAATTGGTTATTATTAAATGCTAAATATATATAGGTACAGGGGTAACTGTGTGATAAGAAGCTTGCTTTCCAACCACATTGTTCCAGGTTCAGTCCCACTGCATGGCACCTTGGGCAAGTGTCTTCTGCTATAGCCTCAGGCCAACCAAAGCCTTGTGAGTGGATTTGGTAGGCAGAAACTGAAAGAAGCCTGTTGTGTGTGTATATATATATATATATATATATGTATGTATGTATGTATGTATGTATGTATGTATGTATGTATGTATGTACGTATGTACGTGTGTGTGTGTGTATGTATGTATGTATGTATGTATGTAGGTATGTATGTATGTATGTATGTATTTATGTATGTATGTATGCATGTATGTATATGGCTGTGTGTCTGTTTGTCCCCTCACCATCACTTGACAACCGGTGGTTGCTGCAACCAAGCAGTTTGGCAACAGAGACAATAGAATAAGTACTAGGCTTATAAAGAATGAGTCCTGGGGTCGATTTGTTCAACTAAAGGCGGTGCTCCTGCATAGCTGCAGTCAAATGACTGAAATAAATAAAAGAATGAAAGAATAAAAGAATATTGGTGGCCACAGTAGTGATGGAATCTCTACAATATTGGTAATCTAAATGCTGATTGCGGAGTATTTGTGATCTTTTATCATCTACATGTTTCAGTCATTTGACTGTGGACATGCTGGAGCATCATCTTCAAGGGTTTAGTCAAAGCAGTTACCCTCAGAACCTATTTTTAAGCCTCTCCATCAGTCTTTTTTGTTAAAGTGCTAAAGTACAAGGATGTAAACAAACTAACACTGGTTGTCAGGTGGTAGTTAGGAACAAGCACAATGACACACACATAGATATATACATGCCTACGTACATACATGCATACATACATGCACCCATCAATGCATATATATGTGCATGCATGCATACATACATACATACATACATACATACATACATATGACAGACATCTTTCAGTTTCCATCAGTCAAATCCATTCACAAGACTTTGGTTAGCCCAGGGTTATATTGACATTAGGAATCTTGGTGACAGTGGTGGTGTGGTGGTGATGGTGGATGGCACTTCTGAAGTATTTATTCAGTGGAGGAACTGATTGTTATACTATTGACAAGAAAAAGTACTCATGAAAACACTTGATTTAATGGGGTTTTTAATTACTTCTTATGAGTGTTGCTTTACAATGTCAAGTATCATGAGTGTTAGATCAAACATTCACCTTTATGTCTATCAAGTAATTGAGTATTAACTGTCCTTGTGCAGCATTAGTGAAAGGAAATAGTCTGGAAACCCCGTGCCATTAAATTATATATGTACTTGGTGACAATAGTTATTGTTGGTCTACTTGAGTAAAGCTAAGTTTAAATTGGTGAAAAATTTAAGATTCACAAAGGTAGCCTATATTTGTGACTTCTTGGAAAAATTTATATAAAAACGTCACCAGTGAACACAAGAGTGCGATGTCTGTTTTGAAACAACTTTATAGATACTGGTATATCATTTTTGCAATGGTTATCACTTTTCTAACACTTAAGATTTGAAAAATGTGACCTGGTTTTGAAACAATAATGATATTTTTATAGATTTAATATCAATATTGAGCAGAGCTCCTTTGATCCTCAAAGTTCTCATTTTGCTGCCAATGTCCTTATTTATTATGTTTCTGTAAATATTCTACAATATTTAGATGGCAATATTGTATGATATTATAATATCATATATTTTTGAACAATATTTTACCTCTAATGTGCAATACTTTGACACTCATATTGTGTAATGACATGCATATAGTGTGACATTTCATCAGGGAATGATATTTGAACAATGCATTATTTTTTTTAAATGCTGTGCAATATTTCACCAATATCCTAAATTATCTTAACTAAAACACTATATAACACACCATAATAGAATTAATTCAATATGAATCTTACTCTAAAATAACTTTAGGTTGAATTGATATGTGTGGTTCTCTCTCGGTTTCAACAATGAGGATCCAGTTGCTTTGTCAGCTTAATTACCTACTCATTGAATTCACATGTAAGTGGCTGAGGATTCCACAAACTCTTAAAAAACGTTTTTAGCAGAATCAATGTGGCACTGCATGTGATAAGGCTGCACCTTTGAATTACATGTATGATCCATTCAAAAATTTCTATACAATACCTGTTGACTCATTTTTACTCATAAGGTATGGGTCAAACAATATTTGCCCAGAATACCATACTATGTTGCAAAATTGAATCTGGAACTAAGACAAATGTCTTAAACATCTAACATAATGAGCCTGGATAGTTTGATTAATAACTTATAAATAAAATATGAGCAACAGCCAAGACATTATAATTTTGATATTCCAGAGGACTGCACTTTTGAGAGGAAGAATTCATTGATGTGCTTAGAGCAATGTCTGCAGTGTAAAACACACTTTATATATGAAGTAGAAAGAAAGGTGCATCAGGTGAATTGGGGTTGACATTGTATAATGCTTGGTTTAGAAAGAAGGATGGATCGTATCATTTATGTTGGAATGTATGTTGCTAGAAGTGATAAATGAGAATTTCTGTATTTACAAAGAAAAGAGACTAGTAAACATAGCTGAACCTTGGAAACACTAGCATTTATAAAATGGGAATAAATGATTGAGTGAATCCTGACAGTGCATTGCCAAGCTAAAATTCTAAAGATGAGTGGACCTCTTAAGTGGACAATTTTGTTTGGAGATTCTCATACCAAACAGGATCAAAAGCCTTGCTGATGATCAGGGCAATGATATTGGGCAACAGACCGCTAAGTCTGCAAAGTCATCTAATTGGGTCTGCTCAGATTGTCTTGATTTGATTATCACACTATTCATATCAATTCTGCATCACATTTCATTTGCTAGCTGAGTAAGATATGTCTATATAAAGCTGATCAATAAAGTTTTTTGCTATATGGCCAATCCAAGCATACATGTTGATGTATCCATAAGAGTGGGTTACTAATAAGTTCTTTGTTAGCTCTCTCCTTAATGACATAAGTGATTGCAAGAAGGTTATTGTACACTTTTTGCTTGGTTAGATGCTTTTTCCAGGAGATATTCTGGGTGGCTTGTCGCATGTTGGTCTAAGAACCACCAACCCTTTCACCTGACATCTGATAAGTGCCAAAAAAGTTGACCCATACAATAGCAATGATTCCAAATTGTCCAAGCTTGTGAGAGAAATTTTTATACCCTTTTCTGTAGATGCAGTGTTGGTCTGCAAGTATATGAAGGAATTGACATATTTTAGAGAGTTTTTATTCAATCGTGCTTATTGAACATTTCTAATTGAAGTACATGGCTTCAGCCTTTGCGGTGCTGACAAAACACCAATACCTCCCACCAATTTCTCAAAGCTATGAAGAAGACTGATAGCTTCTGAGATAGTGTCTGCAAGCAGAGACATATTGTGAGTATAATCTACATTAGTTATTGTGGTTTTTGGGTATTGGGGTGAAGTGGATTTTGTCAGAATGAAACTGATTTTTTTACTTTTGTCAGTAGGCATGTGAAGTATGTGACCAAGGCTATGTTAAAGAAAAATGCTTCTAGAGAATGGAGCATGTGTATTAACGTTGAAGAAATCAGTGTTTCCATCAAGAGAGTAAATTTTAGCTGCCGTATTCTAGATTATTGTTACTATTGTGATTACTTCTTGAATTTGCTCCATTTTGCTTCAATTTGAGTTGAAAAGTTTTGAGAAATCAACAATTTTAAGGTGAAAGCTTTTGGGAAGTTTACAAACCGTAAGAATGCTAATAGATTTTTCCCTCAATGTTTCTCCTGTTTGTTAAGATCTGAATAATAGTAACAAATCTATTCTGGCCTTTTCACAAGAACTTAGAGATTTGGTTTTATAGAACCTGAACTAGTATGCAATATGAAGGAAGGAAGAAGAACATCTCAAAATGATGAAAGGAGTGGTCATACAAAATTGTTGCTATAACCATTCAGATGTTAGAAGCAAGTATGATAGATTGGTGGTTGGAAGGTTGCTCTTTTTTTTTTGAACAAGACAAACAACACATGAGTGCAAGAAAAAAAAGTTAAAGAGCTGGATGAATGTAGTACACTGATTGAGAATATAGGAAGGGTCACTACCAGAAGCATTTGTGGATTAGAGTCATTACTTTCATTATATTAATTTAATTTAGTTGTAGTATTTCTGTGTTTGCTTTAGGTGTTACAATTGCAATATTATTTTAGAGTAAATTTAATACACATTTAGAACTCCTTTATCTATATGTTCTTTGGTATTTTACATGGATTTTCTTGTACACCTCTTACTTCATCAAAACCATCAAATAACTTATCTGGAAAATAGAAAGACATATAACCAGTCTTACAGAAAGAATATTCTGCCTACATACTGAAGCTGAATGATGTCTAACTAGACTTTAAGGTTAGATATATATTGTTATACATACGATTAGCATTTCAACAATGTTGCTCAGTATATTATTGCGGAGTTATAAGCTCCTTATACATACACCCTATAACATACACATATACACCTACAAACTTAGACACATGCACACACCAATGTGTGTATGTACATGTCATCATTTCAGTGTAAAGTTTTAAACACACACACACACACACACACACATGCATGCACGCACACACACATAGATTTCTTAATGAAAGTTTCTCAAATTTCTTTTGAAGACTGAAAATTTGCCTTTTAGATTGCACCTTCATAAATAAACACAGCAGGTTAACCAAGAACAAACAATAGCCATACCATTAACTTAATCCTTCAGACTTTGTATCCCTCCATCATTATTTACACCTAATAAAAGAGTCTGCCACCAGTTATATGTTTCTAATTCCATTTCACAACTTTTATGTATTTCAAGAACTTTTTTATATGACTAGAAATAAATTCAATGGTAAAGTGGCGCCACTCAGTATCTGACACATGCCTTCCCAGCCACTTCCACCTTAAGAAAGAAAAGAAATAAGTGAATGTTTTTTGTAGAATCTCTAATGGTAGCTGAATTCCAATAGAATATTTTTAAGAGAAAGTGCTAATTATTTTTCTTCTGTAACAATAGAAAATTTTCTCTGTTTAAACAGGAAAACAAATTGTGTGTGTGCGTGTGTGTGTGTGTGTGTGTGTGTGTGTGTGTGTATGTATACATAGGTATATATATATATCCATATAAAAATATGTAAGATAAATGTAAAGATAATAAAAATTGTCTTTTGTTTCATCAAAATCATTTTCCTATAGGTTATTGTAAAATGTTTAACAATAGGTAAAAGAAATAATCTTCATGTTAATAATTAATCAAGAAATTGTGAAATTACCTTAATTTTTCTTTTCCTATTGTGTAGTAATGATTGAATAACTTGCATTTAAATCAAAATTGAAATTCTTTTAAAAGCCAAGATAAGTTTGAACAGAATGCAATAAAGGATGGATCATTTGCTTCTATGAAATCAACACGATAGGAAGACAAAACATAATACAAATAAAATATAACTTGACACTTCCTGTCGTACATAATTTTCAAAAGCCATTCACCATTTGCAGACATTGAATGAAACTGAATGGAAATTTATCATTATTTTTGTCTTTACCATTGTTACTGTAGATTGTTTTATTAGCATTGTTATATGACTGTAGGCCAGGATTTTGGTTTCATTTGATTCTACAACATTCCTTGTTAATAAACTCTCTCTTAAGTCCTTTTTCTAAATTGCAAATGAAGCCTGTAAGGGGAAAAACTCAAGGTTTCTTTACTAGTAAAAAATTTCGTGAAAAATACCAAACATTTTAACTGATAGGTTTTGCATATATTCTATTGATATTAACATATTACAAAGAATTGCTATGATATTACAGAAATACTTTAAAATGTAGTAAAGATGACGAGAGAGAGAGAGTAGAATGCTGAAACAAGCGTATTTACTCCATTTTGTTCTTCTCAGTTCTCATATATAAGAATGAGTATAATTATATGTATCAGTATGTATATTCATAAATATACGCTTTTAGTATTGGATGATTTTCCAACTAGTTAAATGATACAACGTAGTCCCAAGTTCCCTAAAAGCTAAATTATAGCATGTGGAGTGATGTATGTGTGGTTGCATGTGTGTGGTTGAATCTGTGTGTATTTATTACAAAGTGAATGTATCTTATTGATAATAAAATCTACCTGTATACACAAGCATATATACACGCATACATCATATTCTTACATACAAAATACTAACACATAAAATACTCTCATAAACACAAAAAGCATAGGATATGTGGACACATACTGACATATACATGCCACTATATATCTGTATGTGTGTGAAACAGTGAGTGTGTGTGTGTTTGTGGTGTAAAATATGTTATTTTATGGAATGTGATTGGATATCGACTATATATACACATATGGAATAACAATTTATGGGCACTATATATATATAAGGAGGAAAATTCTCTTGCATATTTGGTGTTGTTTTAATATATCCTTGTCCATTTTACTAAGCTTTCATGTTTGTTGCTCTTGCAAATTTACATATTGACTTAATATAAATATTGGTTTTAGTATAGTTATTGAATAAAGAAAGATCATTTTGCTATTGACTTAGGGTGTGTGTGTGTGTGTGTGTGTGTGTGTGTGTACATGATAAAAGAGGAATAAAGGAATAAAGAGGAAAAGAGGAATAAAGGATTATCATATGAACTTCATTAGCTTACAGCTGTTTCTGCAATAAGATGTGGTGAGCATATTGGGCCTTGATGTTTGAGGCTCTAACGAAGTTATAAGGAGTTACTCATGCACACAACTATGAGCTCACCACATCTTGTAGCAGAAACAGCTGTAAGCTAAGGAAGTTCATTAGATAGTTGTTTATTCCTTTGTCGTCTCTTTTTTCTTATTACTACTCTGTACTTGATTAATGCTTCACTCAGAAGCACACATATATTGAGTTTTATAGCCAGGTTATTATTGCAATGCCTGAGTGATATATATATATATATATATATATATATATATATATATATA
>NC_068998.1:34716250-34716941 GCF_001194135.2 Octopus bimaculoides
TATATAAAGCCATGTTCATTTGTCCATCCTTGGGTTGGACTGAATTCTTTTAGGCTGGATACCCTTTCTTGCTGCGAACACACATCTGTTTCCATGAAAGTTAGTATTTCCTCTTGCTCAGACATGTTTTCAGAAAGGATTGGCATGAAAGAAATTGCTCCTATAATCACAACACGCATTTACAGCTATCATGTAATGTTGAGATACTCATACACCAGCATATGTGCAGACACACACACACACACACATACACACATACATATAAAACTTACAACTACATCCACACCCTGACACCTGTTCACCAACACTTCTTTTCTCTCTCTCCAATTGAGGTAGTCATGTATCTTCTCTAGAGTAATACACCTGTTTCTCTGAAATATTCTAACCTCTCAGTACCTGGCATAAAGCCACCTATCTCAATACTACATCCTCACACAGTGGCAGTAGGGGGTGGTCTTGTCTTGCAGTTTACTTGCTGAGCTCACTGGCAATGTAAAAAGTACCCAGTACACTCATTTAAGTGGATAACACCAGGAAGACTAAGTATCCAACCATAGAAACCGTGCCAAAGCAGATATTGGAGTTCAAAGGAGTCCTTTGGTTTGTCATATCCTTCAAGGCAGTGTTGTAGTATGTATACAGTCCAATGACAAAAACAAGTAAAAGAAGAATGCATATATATATATATATA
>NC_068998.1:34718072-34718472 GCF_001194135.2 Octopus bimaculoides
TATATACAGAGAGAGGTGTGGCATAGCTGTGTGGTAAGAAATTAGTTTTCGAACCACATAGTTCCAGGATCAGCCCCGTGAGCAAGTGTGTTCTACTTCAGCCCTAAGCTGACCAAAGCCTTGTGAGTAGATTTGGTGGACAGAAACTGAAAGAAGCCCATCATACATGTGTATGTATCTATGTGTGTGTTTGTGTTTGTTCCCCAGTGATGTTTGACACATGGTGTTGGTTTATTTACATCCCTGCAACTTAGTAGTTTGGCAAAATGTGACCAATAGAATAAGTACCACGCTTAAAAAGAAAATAAGTAATGTGGAGTCAATTCGTTTGACCACATCCTTCAAGGTCATGCTTGGCTTGGTCACTGGGCAATGGCTGAAACAAATAAAAGATATATAT
>NC_068998.1:34718667-34721318 GCF_001194135.2 Octopus bimaculoides
ATATATATATATATATATATATATATAAATATATATATGCATATATATGTGTGTGTGTGTGTGTAAATGATAGAATCTCCCAGCAAAGATGGTATATGAGCATTTAGTTATTGCTGAAGAACCTGCACAAATGATTTGTTTCATAGTGATCAAATATATGTGCTGTACATTAGCTCACTTGCTCCATTAAGTCAACATTGCTTGCACAGGTGCACAAGTGTGCCACATGTCAGATGCTGATATGATCACAGAACAACATGAAATGAACTGTTTTGCTCAGAAGCACAATGCATCACCCAGTCCCCAAACCTAACCCATGATCTAGCAATCATGAATGCCACACCCTAACCACTAGGCCACACATATACATACATGTCCATGTGTATTTGTGTATGTATTAAGGTTTCCTTCAATAAAAATATAAAATGCATGTCTGTTTTACTAGATTCAATTAAGCTGTATAATCCATTTATAGTAGCAAAGCATCTTCAAGTCATATTTAGCATTCATTTATACTAGAATCATTAAGAGAAAGCTCAAGTTGGATTTGAAGCTCTATTGAATCAAATGAGTTTAGAAATAAACAAATTGTATTTATAAATGATATGAAATTCTATGTCTTAATTCATAGTTGTTATTCTAAGACAGCAGCCATTTTTGCTTTGTTTAAAAGAAAAATCAAACACAAAATCCGCCCTCCTATACAAAGACTGTATCAACAGATTAGCCAGTAATTACTCTGTTATTGATGCACGTAGAATATTGTAAATTTACTGTTTGTTTGCTTTCTTTAGATACAAATACCATTACTGAAAGAAAAATAAGAAACCTTTTATGTAAAGTCAGTTTACCAACATATCTCAATTGTCTCAATTTCTCAATTGTTGTCATTTCAAAGACGAGTATTTGCTAAGTCACACAAATATTTAGTAAAAGAATTTACAAATACCTACAAATAATTCCAATGACCTCGTTCATTTGTGCTTGTTTTTGTGATGAAAGGAGCAAAAGTGTAGATAAGTTATAATAACTTCACCATAATTTTAATGTCAGCTTTTCCATGCTCGCATGGGTGAGGTGGTATCTTTTGAGATTGAGTTTTCTATGGTCAGATGCCCTTCCTGTTGCCAACTCACAATTGTTTCCGAGTATGGTAATATGTACCTGGGATTAGGAATGGTTTCATGGGAGTTTTGACATGAAGAACACTCCTTGCATGACAGGGACACTTGTTTACAACAATTATATAATGTCGATGCAAGGATACAGTGACACACATACGTACCTGCACACACACATATACATACATGTACAAAGACAGACAGATGGATGGTAGACAGACATGATATGCTTTTTTCAGACTCTGCCTACCAAGTCCTCTCTGCAATTCTTTGGTCAACCCAGAGCTATAATAGAAGACACTTGTCCAAGATTCCACACAGCTGGACTAAACGCTAAGCCGATGTGGTTGGCAAACAAACTTCTTATCAAAGAGCCATACCTGCACCTAGTTACAATTTATGAATAAAGCTGTGGTGGTTGTTGTTGATGTTTTTTAGTCACAGAGTAACTTTTATTGCAAAGAACTATAATCAAATATAAAGCACAACCTTATTGTTTTATATTGTTGCTTATTTTCATGTTTCAGACTTGTGTATCGAGGAATCACATTATTCATGAATCTTTTTTTTTTTTAAGGTGCTATGGTTTGATTGGAAGAAAATTTAGCTGCTATCTTTAGCAGGTCTAGTTATCACATACATGTTCCCACACTCATGACCCAGCAATGTAATGCTAAATCTTCTGTAAAATTACTGCAATATGTTAAGGTTAAGGACCCTCACACTTTATTTCAATTTTGTTTCCCTCCTGATTGTCAAAAATAGTTTCAGCTCAACCTTTAATTGCTTTATTAGTAATAGAAAGGAAAAGGTTTCTAACATACCACAACAAAATTAAGTGCTATTACATCAACGACCGAAACATCCTACCCATGCAATGAAGGAAAATATATGTAAAACTTTACTGTTTATTTTTGTAGCTTGTTGAATCTCATGGCTCATTAATCTAATATTTTACCCATTGTTAGTTTCCATTTTCAACACATTAGGTTTCACCACTTTCCACTTCAATTCTTGATTTCTTTTTAAATATATATTGTGTTTTTCTTTCTAAAACTAATAGCACACATATACACATACACACATATTGACACATACACACATATTGACACACTCACATATATGAATACATGTATTTATGCATAAAGACATACATGCTTACATACATACACGTAATATATATACATATGCTTATATACAAACATGCACACACACACACACATATAATGTTTGTATGTATGCATGTATGTATGTATGTAGGACTGCATGTATATATATATATATATATATATATAATACAAAGAATATATATACATGTATACACACATATATGTACATACTTACATCTACATGTGTATATATATGCATATCAGGGTACAGGACGTTAGAACAATGAACTACAGACAACGGAACAAACACATAGGAAAACGGAAAGCCACTTGGAATGTATGTATGTATGTAAGCATGTATGACTGCATGTATGAATACATGTGTGTGTATGTATGTATATATATATATATATATATATAT
>NC_068998.1:34721351-34728154 GCF_001194135.2 Octopus bimaculoides
TATATAGAGAGAGAGAGAGAGAGAGAATATAGAGTGTGGTTTTCCTATTATTTTCATCTTCCTTGCTCCCATTATCAAACTGCTATTGTATGTCTAAATTTTTTAAAGTTAAATTATTAGGAATAAAGGAATAAATGTGTTAATAGATTTAATGCATGAAGCAATAAACAGATTACGAAACATGAATATGAGGGAATATAAAAGACCATTACTAGTAAATGATTGATGTTATTTGTATTTTCTGGCAAATACAAGAAGCAAACCCAGATATATTGTAACTGTCTTATTCTGACCTCATCAGTGAAGCATAGAGCTCAGTGATGCTGGTAAACTTGTGAAGGATGAATCACTAAGTAAATAGAAAGCATTGTGCATTTATCAGAATAGGAAAATAAAATTCTTTAGAGATTAAATAATTCTGCAGCACCATTCACAGGAAAAACAACAGGTAAGCTACAGTAAATATATTTTATACATGAAGGAATGGACTTGAAATAGATATGTTGTGAGTGGGAAATAAATGATTTTAGGTAATAACTAAATATATTTGAGTATTGTTTAAAAACTTACTCTGCACTAGTCCTTATCGAATTGAAAATAATGTTTGATAGAAACCATTAACTTTTCCATGGTTAACACACATACACTCACATCCTATCAATGCAGCCATCTGCAGATCTGTAATATTCTACAATAAACAACTGTTTCTTATTGACAAAAAAACTTAGTAAGCCAACCAATGGCTAACTATGAGTTTAGTCTCCCTAGAAAGGATGTCAACTTATCGTAAATAATGCTCCCAGGAAGATCTGGTTTTTATAATTCACAGCAGCATAAAATGACTTTAATGGAAACAGGCATTGTTGTTTAGCCCTAGGTCAGTCTTGACTGAGTAAACCTATGTATGATCCAGAGCGTTCTAGAAATGATCATTGCATAATGTATCTTGGACAACATTACTCGATGTAGCCTTTAAAAAAAAAAATGGAAGTATGTGATTTAAGGAACATTTGGCTGACTGTTTTAGCATTTCAGACAACTATGTAGAAGTTTACCTCTTTAGCTCAAAAGCATTCACTCAAACTTGAATTATAACAAAATGCTTCCTGGAGTGGATGAGCTGATGTTGTGTGAGCTGGTAGTCCCATACTTAGCTGTTGCACATTTGTATTTTATACAGATATGCATATTAATATGAGTATTAAAGCGGTGAGCTGGCAGAAACGCTAGCATGCTGGGCGAAATGCTTATTGGTATTTTGTCTGTCACTACGTTCTGAGTTCAAATTCCGCCGTGGTCAACTTTGCCTTTCATCCTTTTGGGGTCAATAAATTAAGTACCAGTTACGCATTGGGGTCAATGTAATCGACAATCCCTTTGTCTGTCCTTGTTTGTCCCCTCTATGTTTAGCCCCTTGTGAGCAATAAAGAAATACGATATAAATATTAGTGCTGAAGAAAGGGTATTGTTACATAGCGAAGTAAATGCTAACACACTTAATATAGTGAGTACCCTAACTTTAATTAAGTAAGGCTATACCTGTATAGAGGAGAGGCAAACATTGTCAAACAGTGTTTAAATAAACCAAAAGAATGGCAAGGGAAACAACTCAAAATCAGAAGGAGTAAAAACTTTTGAAATGAATCAACACACCAAATTTCCAATGAATTACAGCTGGAAATAAGAAATAAGTATTCTGGTGAATGAACAAAATTCAATAGTGTGTCAATTTAAGAATGTTACAAACAACAGCAAAAATAATTCAATACAACCTAATGAGAGAGAGCTTTGATGTAGTGACACCACTTGATCACCAATATAACTTCAATAAATTGTCTTCTGAAATTAAATTCCAGATCATGCCAACCAGCGACAAAGATATTAAGTAGTTGTACAACTTGCTTTATGTAACAACAAAATCTCTTGCACAATTCTCTTCATTTCTTAGAAACCCAAGCCAAGAAAGTCAGTGAAGGTGCTTCCATGCTGTTTTAAAAGTTAACTAATTTAAACTATAAACTTCTTACTGTTTTTAAAGTGTGCTTTAAAATACTAATTATAAATATGTCTTAAATCCTTAAATATGCTTCAAAACTAAAATCTTCAAACATTGTGTTCCTCAATTTTTACATAGTGTTAATTTTATCAAAACACTTTCTTTAGTTATCTACAAGTATGCTACAGGCCCATTGAGTTAAGGCTGAGCAGTGTTATTCAATATTAGCAACAATGCATAACAACAGGGCCCCAAATTGCACTGTAGTAATGTTTCATGTTGCTAATTTTCAAGTCAATCAAGATATATAAATGCACCGATATATTAGCATACCGGCATTCCCGTGTACTTGCGCTCTAAGAAACAACTATATCTCTGAAAGTACTATATCAATTTCATATTACACAAATAACCAAGGTATATTAATTCCCTCATACTCTAATGTAGTGAAGTATTAATAAGGCATTATAAGCTCTTGGTAAGCAACATCTGCAGCACAGGTTCAATTCCCAGTAAATCCATTAACATTTTTTTCATTATAACTTTACTCAGTGTTCTAGAAAAGATGAACCCTGATAAGTTTACTTCCTCTTAACACATTACAAAGAGATATTTTCCTCTGGATTTCATGTAATATTGCACAACCATACTTATGTACCAAGTTCTAAACAGCATTGCACTGATTGGAACTACTTAGTAATATAACTGCATTTCATTTGTGCAGAGTTCTAATTGAAATAATTGTTTTACCACATTTCATAATACCATCATTGTTATTTCCAGTATCAAAGTACCAGCTTCAAATTGCTCTTGGGAAATTTGTCTAGTGAAGATAAAGTTTTAGTTTGGAGACTAAAGAATTAATAGTTCATTTAGTATATTATTTTGGTCTATTATATTGGTCTGTTATCTTGTTATTTGGTCTACATTGTCTATAAATATTTATATCCAGCACTCACTGGCTCAAGTGTACTCATCTGTATGTAAGTACGAGGAGTATAACTGACAAATGCTTCTAAGTGACTGCATGAAAATGAAACCGTTAAGGATGTTCTAACTCTCAAATATACTTTGGTGACTCAATTTGCTATGATAATTATTGTCTGTTACTTCAAACCTTTAGCATTCAGATTACTCTGTCAAATGTAATATTTATTTATTCACTTTGTTTCTAATGAATATTACATTATCTTGTAGATTTAAAAATTTCATGGTGTGACTTAATTTTTTAGAATGACATTGTAGGGGAGGTGTGAAAGGCTGTTGATGTATGATGTCATGTGAGACTTTTTATAATGATTGGTCTAGTCATGTCTTCAAAATCATTTGATCCTGGATTCAGTTTCATTGCCTAATGCTTTAAAGAAGCGTCTGTTACAATAGCCTTGATTTTTTCCCCCAAGACTTGTAAGTGCACTTTGGTATACTGAAACTGTAAGAGCCTGCTGTGTTTGAATGTTTGTGTGTATGTGCGTGTGTGCATATAAATACACACACACAACTATGTATATGTATGGAGGAAGCAGTGAAGGTACAATCAATGCAAACAAAAATAATGTGTACTATTTGGTTCCAACCTAGTTACTTCCCTTTATGCTTAGGTGATTTTTTGCTTTTCCTTCCTTTCAAAAGGGTCAACAAAATGCTTAGATCTGACACAATCAACAAAAACTGTTGATATGCTTTAGCATGGCCACTGACTGAAACCAGTAACAGAATAAAAGAATGAGGATATGTTTGATATTTCTCTGTTTAATGATATATTTGTGAAATGAATATAACACATTGTGTATTTCAAGCAACATACTCAAACTGCAAATATAGTGTTTCCAAATAGTAACAGTATCTGGACACTTGGCTATTGATGTGATAGCAAACACACCAACAGTACATCTAATGATGAAGTTTCTGATCCAAAAGCATTCACAACACAATTCAAAAATTTTGTCCAGCAACAAGGCTTTGTCTACACTTGTTATTTAACTTAATTCCATTTTTATCTCTCTACCTACCTAACTACCTGCCTACCAACCAGCAGCCAGCCAGTCTACCAGCAGCCAGCTAGCTTGGTTGTTGATTTATCCATCTATTTACACATCTCTCTTTCTAGCTCTTCATCTATCTATCTGCTAAAATGTTCACGCTTTCTATCACCTCACCTATCAATATGTTTAATGATTAAAATCTAAACCAGCATTTTGTCATACTATTCTGACAAATTTTCTGATTTAATAATAACAAATTTTCATACTGCTTTAAACCACAATTAACTACAAAAACACCATAGATTTCTTCCTGTTTAATATAGTACATAGTTATTAGACCAGGAATGGAAGACTTGATCTTTCTCTCACTTTAACACCCTTGGGTGCATTTAGAGGTGTCTATTTTGTTGCACACATTTGAGTGAAATCTCTGGTATGAAGATATTTCTGTATCTTAGAGTGTTGCTCTCAACGACAGCAGCCATTAGTCACAGTGCTGTGCTTCCTCCTCTGTCTTAGCTATAAGGATACATAGGAAAAAAAAAACAATATTGTAATATAATTCAAAGAGTACATAATAGACTATTTTCAGGCCTCCAAATTACATTTTAATATTAATTTTTAACTCAACCAAAATATATGGAAAGCCATAATGAGCCCTTTTGGTCAGGTATTCAGAGCATATAAACACTGTTTCAAAAAATCTGACATGGTAACTGTATATAATAATGATTTGGTATCAGGTATTAAACTAGTTATTATCTGTGACCCACAGGAGAGCAATGTAATGTGAATCTCAGAGAATCTAAAAGTAGCAATTGGAAGAAATTTGGCTTATTTTACTTGGCACTCAAACTTGCAAAAAAAAATATTATTTCTCTGTTGACTGTCTCTATGGCATGTCCTTAATAACAATCAAGATTGTGGCAGACTGCTTCAAACATTAAGTGATCAATCATGTGTGGGTTAAGTGATCAATAGCTTATTTAAACCATTTCTCTATCTCTCATTATAAATAGCATGGTTCATTTAATGCACATAACGACACATTTACACATATGAGAGTGCATGCAGACCAACATACACACATGCACATCAGCTCATTCACATTAATATGTTTAATGCACATTTGAAATATTATTTATACCTGAGGTATTTGGTAAGTGTGGTTACTTTCTGCTTGGAAGTTTTGAGACTGTTCTAGAACTAATGATTGACTTAAGTTCTTCTTATATATTATATTTCTGACCATATGCAATTGTGAGATCTCAATAGGAAGGATATTCAGATAAATGCTAAACTTTGAAGCATCAGCCCAACCAAGTTAGACGTAAAATGAAAAGAGAGAGAGAGAGAGAGAGAGATAGAAAGAGAGAGAGAGAAAGGAGTAAGTGGACAAACAAATGAAAGTGGCACTCAGCACATTTGGTAGGAGTTAATAAGTTTCACTCAGCTCATTTGGAGATCTCAAATCTTTCAGATCAGCTCTGATTAAGCAGACCTATGTTCAAAGATATTCTAGTCATGAACAGGTCATCTCTATTCAGATAAGAAATACTTAAAACTACTTTATCCATTGTGTCTTCTACTTTTTAAGGTAATAGTGTATGATCTGAGGAAGATTTGATTGTTATTTCTAGCAGATTGAATGACCATATCGGGTTTGTAGGTATACAACACTTAATATACTATCTTTTAGTTTTAAACTTTAATGTCCAGACTTCCCTCAATGAAGTTAACCGTATATGTGTGGTGCCAATTAGAGAACCAGAATTTTCATTGGATTTCTTTCATTTTTTCTTGTTCTTTATCCCCAGATTAGCTCTAGTTAAGCAGACCTCTGAACAAAACTATTGCAGTAGTAATCATATTTTTTATAGTTTTCCTAGACATGGTGTGCCTAAGATTATTTTAGACAGTATGTCCTTTTTCTTAAGATGGTAAGGTCTGATTTGAGAGAAATTTGGTTATTATTTCTAGTAAGTTCAGTAACCATGTAGAGGTTCCTCTCATTGGATCCTGCTTCCTCGATGTCATGTTTTTTGTTTCAATTCTCAATGGGTGAGGTGGGACGAAGACTGAAGTTTATTTACCTGCATGAGGTACATTTTAAGTAGACTAACTTGATACACATTGACCCTTACATGGAACTGACAATTAAAACCAAAATCTGTTCTGGTTCCTATTAATGAGAGTGAATTTTGGACTATCTGTCTGTTGACTTCATACAGATCTAAGAGGTATCTGAGCTCGAATCTGCATCTTATAAAACAAATGTTAATTTTCCACTCAAATTTAACTGAAAGAATACAGCACCAGATTAAATGTCTCTAAAGAGTAATTCCTTGCATCCAGCTATGTTTGGGGTTCATTACCAGCTAGGGTTAACATTCTGTGTTATTCCTCTAGTGTTCTTTTGTCTTTTGCCCTATCCTTGTTTCAGTCTTTAGACTGAGCCTATGCTGGGGTACCACCTAGAATAAATTTTAGTTGAATGTATTAACCTCAGTACTTATGCTTTTTAGAGGCTGGTACTTACTCTATCAGTTGCTTTTGGTGAACCGCTAAGCTACAAGGACATAAACACACCAGCACCAGGTGACAAGCAGTGGAGGATGCGGCATGTACACACACACACACACACACTCACACACATGCATATATGTATATATATGTATATATAACGATAGATAGATAGATAGATGGATAGATAGGTAGGTAGGTAGGTTGGTCGGTCGGTCGGTCGGTCGGTCGGTAGGCAGGCAGGCAGGCAGGCAGGCAGGCAGGCAGGCAGGCAGGCAGATAGATAGATAGATAGATAG
>NC_068998.1:34728182-34730308 GCF_001194135.2 Octopus bimaculoides
ATGTATATATATGTATATATAACGATAGATAGATAGATAGATGGATAGATAGGTAGGTAGGTAGGTTGGTCGGTCGGTCGGTCGGTCGGTCGGTAGGCAGGCAGGCAGGCAGGCAGGTAGGCAGGCAGGCAGATAGATAGATAGATAGATAGATAGATAGATAGATAGATAGATGGGCTTCTTTTCAGTTTCCATCTATCAAATCCACTTGCAAGGCTCTGGTTGGCCTGAAACTACAGTAGAAGACCATTGCCCAAGGTGTCACACAGCTACACTTGCACCTAGTGCTATTAATATAAATTTAGTTATCCACTCAATTTAATCTATTGGGTATGCATTAAGCATTTTTTTCTTACCCATCAATGTTTCTCAAATCTGCCAGTATTCCTGTTCATTTTCTCTTCATTCTTACCTTACCATTCTTCCCAATAACACTTCTTTCTCTTTATTGTCTTGCTCTCCTCCTGCTGTCTTATTCCTCACCATTAAATTTATTTCTCGCTCTCACTATCTCTCCCATCTGTTTTATCAAACGCTGCAACTCTAGCAATTCAACTCTTTATGACAAAAGGTTCTGTCCAAAATGTTAGACATCTTTTCTTCCTCAAGGCACAAGTAATTTATTCCACTTGTCAATATTTTGTCCTTGCTACTGGCATGCACAACTACTTGTTTCCTTGGAGTCTACTGTTTCCCTTCAATCTCCTACAGTTTATTCTTCCCTTGAAAATACATAGCTTTGTAACAATAGTAGAGATAAATTATGCACAGGTAGAGATACGACAGTGTGTTTAAAGTGTTTACTTTGCAAATGTGTATTTTGGGCTTCAGTTGCACGCCATATCTTGCACTGATACCTTCTACAATAATCTTGTGGGTAAAATTCTTAAACATAAGCTATACAGGAGTCTGTTTTGTGCATGTTTGTTGTGAAGGTGTGTGGCTTAGTGGTTAGCACCAGCTCATGATCATAAGGTCATGAGTTGGGAAACTGGTGGCCCATTGTGTCCTTGAGCAAGACACTTTATTTCACATTGTTCTAGTCCCCACAGCTGGCTAAATTGAGTAGTACCTGTATTTCCTGTGCTTGTACCTGTTTCCTATCTGTCTTTATATTGGCATCAAGTGAAAAATGATGCTGTATGTTTATATCTTATAACTTAGCATTGCAACAAAGAGAGAGTGATAACATAAGTGTCAGACTTAAAAATAAGTGCCAATGTAAATATATACAATTGACTAATTAATTACATAGCAATTAACAGGTACACACCAGTTACCAGGATTGTGTTTAATATGTTAGTTGATCTATCCGGTTGTGTTAGATTGCTAAACTCAAAGGGTATTTAAGCAGTGTGTTTGTGGATGGTTGATGGTTTGGATGTGATACTAATGAAAGAGCAATTACTCTCGAAATATGCAGATACACCCATCACCTGTTCTTTCTATTTTCAAGCATATTATTTATGTATATGTATTCATTTACGAAACATTGTAACTTGTAGTGCTGTCTCTATAGGAAATCTATAGAGATAAACTTAAAAGATAGACAACTAAAAAGTGTATGAAGTGCCCTTGCATGGTCATATTTTAATGACTCAGACAAGGTAAAGGATGAAACAATAAGCACCCATAGAGGTACTAGTCAGGTTGGATATCAACCTGACTAGCACCTGAGCTAGTGACAGAATATCATTCCATAGAAACTCTTATGTAATCGCCAGGACACTGAATGCTATATGTCCAGAAAAATAAAGGGGTTTCTGACTTCTGTTGATATCTAATTCAATAAAACTTCTAAATATAAGGCACTCTTCTAGGCTTCCAGTTTATTTGCAGTTCACCAAATTCTCATATAACATCCAGACTATTTTGAAAATCCCCAACAGACTCAGATTAATTGAATATTTCACTGTCCACTTGTCATGCACAATATACTACTGCTTCATTCTTTCCAATGTATCTTTGATATCAGTTTCAACAAAGTCTTAAATATCCACCACCTACATTCTAATTAACTATATTGCAACTTGCATCACGTCTATATCCATATTTAACTTATATATGGATATACATGAGTGCGTGTATATATATATATATATATATATATATATATATATATATAT
>NC_068998.1:34734081-34734930 GCF_001194135.2 Octopus bimaculoides
AGGCGGCCCTGGCAACAGTCACGCTCAAAATGGTGCATTTCATGTGTCACCCGCACAAGAGCCAGTCCAGGGGCACTGGCTATCATCATCATCATCATCATCATCATCATTTAGCATCTGCTTTCCATGCTGGTATGGGTTAGATGGTTTGATAGAAACTGGTGAGCTGGAGAGTTACACCAGAATCCAATCTGATTTGGCATGGTTTCTATGGTTGGATGCCCTTCCTAATGTCAATCACTCTAGGAGTGTAATGATTGCTTTTTATGTGCCACCAGCACAAGTGCCATTTACATGACGCTGGCAACGGCCACAATTATGATTTCCTGGAACAAGGAAGACGTGTTCTTGTTTGCACAAAGTGATGGGAGAAGTGTGTCAGCATTGATGGTGTCTATGTGGAGAAGGACTAATAATTATGGCAAGTTTCGTTTATCCAAGTCCTTGAGAAGTGGGTCAGAAGAAATCTTGAATGAACATCCCTCATACACACACATATATGCATGTGTGTGAGTGTTTTGGCATCCCTACCCGCCCCCCACCACCACCCATCAACCAGCACTGGTTTGCCCACATTACCACAACACAGCTGATCAGCAATAAAACAAGACCAGTAATGTAATTACCAGGCTTAACTGAAAGTTATAAGTACAGTGGTTGATTCATTTGATCAAAAATTCCCCAAGGAATATATATATATATAGATATAGATATAAATTGTAAATCCCAAAAATAACAACAAAAATACAAAGGATTCTGCGGTACACATGTTTCAAGCTTTATATCAGTGTATAATTTACAATACAAAGCTATCTTCAGCCGCAAAAGTATTTCTCTCCCAACACATAC
>NC_068998.1:34736149-34743080 GCF_001194135.2 Octopus bimaculoides
GTGGCATCTTGGACAAGTGTCTTCTACTATAGCCTCGGGCTGACCAAAGCCTTGTGAGTGGATTTGGTAGACGGAAACTGAAAGAAGCCCGTCGTATATATGTATATATATATGTGTGTGTGTTTGTGTGTCTGTGTTTGTCTCCCTAGCATTGCTTGACAACTGATGCTGGTGTGTTTATGTCCCCGTCACTTAGCGGTTCGGCAAAAAGAGACGGATAGCATAAGTACTAGGCTTACAAGGAATAAGTCCCAGGGTCGATTTGCTTGACTAAAGGCGGTGCTCCAGCATGGCCACAGTCAAATGACTGAAACAAGTAAAAGAGAGAGTAAAAGAGTATATATATACATATGCATATATGGCTACAGGACGTCACCAACGGTAAACAACATGAAATATGAAAACAATTCAGTTCAATATGAGTTCAAGATCTACTAATGATGCAGAAAAACAAATGGAAAACAGGACATAAAGACATAAAGAACGACCCTTCATCAGTTGCCGGCTGTCTATCTGTTCTTCATAAGTATATATATAACCCATGCTAGCATGGAAAGCGGACGTTAAACGATGATGATGATGATGATATATATATACATACCAGCTCAGTCGCCTCTCTTGCATACTACATTTGATGCTTCTTATGCCTAACTTTTCTCTCAGGGCACTTACACTCTGTTGTGTATGCACACTGACATTACACATCCAGCAGAGCATATTAGCTTCATTTCTTTCAAGCCTATGCATGTCCTCAGCATTCATGGCCCATGTTCCACTGCTGTGTAGCAGGGCAGTTCGCATACATGCATCATATAGTCTACCTTTCACCCTGAGCGAGAGGCCCTTAGTTACCAGCAGAGGTAGGAGCTCCCTGAACTTTGTCCAGGCTATTCTTACTCTAGTTGCTACACTCTCAGAGCAACCGCCCCCCACTACAAACTTGGTCGCCTAGGTAGCAGAAGCTATTAACTACTAGTTTCTCCCCCTGGCATGTGATGGATTCAGTTTTCTGTACATCTTCAGAGTTTATTACCTCAGTGCATCTGCCACACACAAAAACTATATATATTGCTGCACCTTTTATGTGTCCATAGCTTACACTGGGTACATCATATGAAGTTTCTACCCATGCCTTTCCTACAGATTGAGTGGGGCCATCTACCTGAAGGGGGTCGTGATTTGACAGCCTTCCTACTTACTAAGACTTTGGTTTTTGCTAGGTTAACCCTAATGCCCTTTTACTCTAGACCTTGCTTCCACACCCTGAACTTCGTCTCCAGTTTTGGCAGTGACTCAGCTATTATCCCACAAGGTCATCAGCATAGAGGAGCTCCCAAGGCAGCCTGTCTTGAATTCCTCTGATATTGCCAGGTGAACTATAATGAATAAGAAGGAGGGATGAGGACTGATCCTTGGTGAACCCCTACTTCTACTTTGAATTCTTCACTATACTTGTTGCTAATACTCACCTTTCTGACAGCATCCCTGTATAGGGCTTGTACAGCTCTTACCAGTTACTCATCTATCCCCAGTTTCGACATTGACCACCAAACAAGAGATCAGGGGACCCTTTCTCCAAGTCAACAAAAGCCAAGTACAATGGTTTATCTTTGGCTAGGTATTTCTCCTGCAGTTACCTTACCTGAAATATAGCATCAGCGGTACTTCCGCCTGGCACAAAACCAAACTGCATCTCATCTAGGCTAACTCTCTCCCTAATTAGTTGGGCTATGACCCTCTCTGTAACTTTCATCACCTGATCCAATAATTTGATACCCCTGTAGTTACTTCTATTTAAAGCATTACCTTTCCCCTTGTAGCAGTTGACTATGGTGCTACTACACCAGTCATTGGGTATGACTCCTTCATGAAATACCTGACAAGACCATAACCCACACCACCCGATATTTCAAGCATCCCAGCAGTGATTCCTGGTGGTCCAGATGCACTCCCTCTCTTCATATACTTAATTACTTTATCTACCTGGGTACTATCAATTCAGATAGCTGGTCCCTCAGTTGGGTCAACCTTTGGCAGACTCTCCTCCTCCCATTCATTCTCCACATTCAGCAGTCTTTTATAAAGGCTTCTCCAAACCTGTTTCTTTTGCAGAATCATTAAACGCAAGGGCACCATAATCCATGTGGATACATTTCTGTCCTATGACATCACGGTTTTCTCTCACACACTGTCTTGCAATCTGAAATACTTCTGTTCTTTGGTCATCAGTCACTGAACATTAGCAAACTTCTTCTTTTCTGCTACTCCCTTGGCTATATATACCTGTCTCTTAGCTTCCCTTTTGGCTATCTGATACATTCTCCTGCTACCCCAACTCTTCCAGTATTGTTCCACCACCATGTTACCCTAGGTCTGGAAGGGACTTTGCACCAGCCACAGATTTGGTCTGTGACACTCAGCAAGCTGTCTCGCAGGAATTTCCGGCTGTTTATTACAAATAATTAATTGTTTTCTTATCCACAACTTAAAGTATCTTATATTTTTAAATAATACTACTTCCAAAATATTTGATTACTCTTTTGACAGAAGTAGGGAAAAGCGTTTCAATAACAACCATTCTATTTTTAATAAATCTTTTTCCATTTTTTAATCAATTTCCTTCGCTGTTTCTACTGTTACTGTTATTATTGATGTTGTTGTTGTGGTTGCATTTCACATGGATGTTAAAGTGTCTGTGACATTTGGAAGTCTGAGAAATTGTGCAAAGATAAAATCAACTAGTTTGTATCCTGAACACATTTATTGAATACTGTGTATTTCTGGATATAACAGAATACATTGTCAGCTGATTTAATCATATGGAAGCAGTTCTACTGTTTTATTTCCCATCTCATTCATGTTCCTTTTATATAAGTTGTATTACTCCTATCTTTTTATTTTCTCTCTTAAATTGTTTCTTTGTGAATATATAATGTATAAATGTATGTATGCAATGTATTTAAACTAAACATAGACAAAGAAAACCAAAAGTGAATAACTGGTATAAATTAAAGAAATATTTAGCTGATGCATTGATGCATTAGCTACCAGGCTATGACCACCAAGATAATGTTTTAATACTGGATGAAGTCATAACCATGTAGTTAAAAAGTTCATTTCACACCCATATGCTTCAATTACACTGCACAGCACTTCAGTAAATGCCTTCTACTATAGCTTCAGGTTGACCAATGAATTACGAATTGAATTCAGAATTCAGTGGATCTGTACATGTTATATAATGATATGTACCTGTCCCTATGTGTATGTCCATGTTTATTAATATAAACCAGAATGCCAAATTGTTTCCTTTTATGTCAAAAACAACTGAGAGACTGATAAAATAGGTAATACAATAAGTACTGAACCAATATGAATAATATGAATCTTTATACTCAACTCAAACCCTTGGAGTCAGTGCTTCAAGATAGCCACAGTTTAATGTCTGCAACCAGTGAAAAAAATAAAGTAAGGAGAATAGTCAGTACTTCTTGGAGAAGTGAAAGATTGTTTGCAACTAATAGTCAATGTATTTCTCTTCACTGTACACTAACTCCAAGTGAGTTGAGATCTTCATTTTATATCCTCAGATCATTTAAGGAATATTTATTCAGACCTATTTTATGATTTATATATTCAATAATGAATTGAGGAGAAGCAAATTTATTTGATGGATTAACTCTTAATTTCTTGTAAGACACAGTTCTGCACAGGGCTGCTTCAGTCACCAGTCCTGAAATGCACGGTATCACAAGAATCATATTAATTTTGTTTACATTGATTTTAAAGGAAGTGACCAACTCTCAAATGTAAAGAAGAAAGCTCTAATCCCTTTCTCTATTATTTTTTTCTACTCTAGGGCACAAAGCCTAAAATTTTGAGAGAGCGGGCCAGTCAATTAGATTGACCCCAATTTGCAACTGGTACTTAATTTATCGACCCCGAAAGGCAAAGTCAGCCTTGGCAGAATTTAAACCCAGGACATAAAAACAGACAAAATACTGCTAAGCATTTCTCTCGGCGTGCTAACATTTCTGCCAGCTCACTGCCCCCCTTCCTCTACTATTAATCTTTGTTTTGTAGCAGAATCAGCTCAGGACTGGGATTTTGACTTAGAAAATTCTTATCAGGATGTTATAAGTTAATATAGGTCAAGGATGATTGCATTGATTTGATTGTCGTCACTATTCATTGCAGATTGACTCATTATATCTGTATCTATGATAAATTTAAAAGCATGATTTTATTGTATGTTGCATGCAGCTCTTAATTAGACACCACAAAGGGAAAAAGGGACACTGAAAAGATTTTAGAGACAATTCCAGCAAGAAACATAAAAAAACTGACTGTGGTTTGCAAAGCAGGAAAACTTACATGCTGTGTGATGCATGGAGATGCCTTTTGTGCTTTGGGGAACTGCTTTACATGATCTGTGGTGATGGGAAAGGGTCATCAAATATGTAGAGGTAGGTGGTTTGGCTAAGTTTTGTAGGCTGTGTTACTTGCTTGAACAGTTGCAATGCAACTATAAGTGAATCACCATAAGAGATGTAAAGTATGAACAGAAGGTTTTTCTGCACAGAAGCATAACACATGTGAAGGGAATGTAACTTGTCCCTTTGGCTACTTCCCCCTTTGTTTCAGTAATCAAATATGACTTACTTTATGAGGATGTGAAATTAAAGAACAAGTTCACAATTCTACTAAATTGTAGTAAATCTGGCCTTTAGAATGTTTTTGTTTGTTGATAAAATTCTTGCATGAAAACAGTAGCTCTGACCACCAAATAAAAAGTTATTTATTCCAAATATACCATGTCAGCAGAAATTTCATCTATTTAAGAACTGACCTTTTAATTGGTATATATTTACTTTTGCTTCAGTTGTAGTGATCTGGAGATTAATAACGTTTTGGATTATGGTTGAGGGTGGGTTATTGAATAATTAATTTTGGGTAATGTATTGAGAGCAAGTCCACCTGATGGAACCCATTTATCTTCTCACTTTACCCATGGTGGCATCCAAAACTCAACTCTACAAAATAACATAAATAAATAAATAAATAGAAATTCATTATTGCTATTGCTGTGTGGTTAAGTACATGAGTACATAGCCTTGGGTTCAGTTCCACTGGGTGACATCTTGAGTAAATGTCTTCAACTATAGCCCTAGACCAACCAATGTCTTGTGAGTGGAATTAGTAGCTGAAAACTATATATGTTTATCATGCATGTGTGTGTGTGTGATATGCATTTGTATGTGTCTATTTATGTCTATCTTCATGTTGACATCACTAACAACAATGTTTAAGTTCCAAAGCTTAAAGGTGTAATAAATAGAGAAAAATTCCAGATACTTAAAATTAACATCTAAAGCACTTCAGAATTGTTCCTCAGAATGGCTACTATCAAATGACCGAAACAAGTAAAAATTAATCAAGATAAGAATAAGAATAATTATACACTATATTCGTTACTTTAAGTATTTAGATTTTTCAAGACATATTACCCCATCAAGATTAGGTTCACAGCAATTGAAGAATTGATTCTAATTAGATATGAATAACCAACTCCCTGCTTTCCTCACTAAGCGCTCACTTCACCTCAGGTTATATGATACTATCTACTTTTAAGCATCCTATTTTAAATTAAAACCTTTCATCAAATTTTTCCATATAAGAACCTTTACTTACGAATAAATGAATAAGTTAATTACTCAATCTTTTAGATTCTTGATTATTTTCAAAATGAATTCAAATGAATAGACAGTGTATTTCGTTTGATATATGGTCCTGAATGTCTAACACTATACATTCTGACAGCAGTCAGAAATACTAATAAGAAACTAGCAGGTGTTATAGATTTTGCTTCATATTTCAAGATAATTCAACACTTTCTTTTATTATTTATATTTTTATATATACAATCTTCCAATTATTTATTCAATACTTTATCTAATGCAGTCAAGGATAAATAATAAAACTGAGTATTAAATACGAAAAATAAATATAGAAATATTGAACAGATGTTAAATAAATATGTAAATGAATAAATAACATGTTTTACTCAAGAGAAAGAGAGAAAATTGGTTGTGAATTCATTTCTAGCAATTTGAAATATTCTAAACATCTTTTGATGAAAGATGAAAAAGAAACAAACCAAACAAAAAAAAAGAAAAGAAAAAGCCTTTTCCTAAAACACTTTTGCCTCATCTTCAAAAGAATTTTCAAAGATTAATAATAAACAGAAATATTAAAAAATTGTAGGAACATTGAATGTCTATGGTAAAAATCAGTAAAAGTCAATTTATGAAAAGGAAAGAAAAAAACAGTATTTAATGAAGGTGAAATGATATGCCCTAGGATATAACAATAAAAAATAATAAATTATATGAGAAAGTATTCACTGCTGTATAATTAGACACTTTATTAGGAAATTAACAAGTAAAGAATGTGCGTACATGTGTGCATGTGTGTGCAATGATGAAAATAAAAAAGAAATAGAACTTGTCTACCTTTCTTTCTTTACTTTCTTCTTTCCTTCTCACATTTTCTTTGCCAATCTTTTCATTAGTTTTCCTTTGCTTCATAACTGTAGATGTAAACTAGTTATGAAATAATCTGCTGGGGGTATTTTGCCTGAAATCTGTTCAACAAAGTAAGAATCACTGGAGATCAGTGGGAATGAAAAGGAACAGATTAATTAGATGAGTTTACACCTGAATCATCAGCTCTTTGAAGGAAATTAGATTGGCATATGAAATAAACATTGATAGAATGTCTAAAAAGAAGCAGGTCAAAACCAAGATGGCATCAACTCTCTTTGAATATTTGATGCCATAATTAATGATATTCTTTGTGGCTTGTTTTATGAGTTTGTACATTTATTTTGTTCTAAGTATTGTGCTCTTATATCTTATATTTCTTTGTGTTA
>NC_068998.1:34743090-34743583 GCF_001194135.2 Octopus bimaculoides
GAGCCTGGTGCAGCCTTCTGGCTTGCCAGCCCTCAGTCAAGCCGTCCAACCCATGCCAGCATGGAAAGCGGACGTTAAACGTCAATGATAATGATGATGATGATGATGATGATATATAGGTATGTAAGTATGTATGTATATGCATGTATATGCAAGCATATGTATGTGTGTGTGTGTGTGTGTGTGTGTGTGTGTGTGTATGTGTGTGTAGGTGAGTATGTGTAATATGTTATTTACAGAACATATTACAATTAAGGTGTAATGATGCTAATAGTCAGGTTTATGTGGAGGGATTTAAACCATTTTGTTTCTAGATTACCTAATGATATAACAGACATTTCATGTTAACCCTCTGTGGTGTAAGATTTGCCATGTGGCTCAAAAGTGTGTCATTCTGAACTTTAGTATGACATTGGATTTAAAGAAAAAATATTCTACGAAAAAGCTTAGTGATGATAGGACAATAATATATATATATATATATATATATATA
>NC_068998.1:34744751-34747904 GCF_001194135.2 Octopus bimaculoides
ATATATATATATATATATATACACATATATATGTATTTGTGTGTGTGTGTGGTTGAGGAGTGAGATCTTCAGCCATATGGTTGTAAATTAAGTCACTCTGCTCAAAATCGTCAGCAAGTATCTTCTACTTTATCTTCAGATTGAATAATACATAGTGGAGTTTAACAAACAAAAGCCTGCGTGCATAAGTTTTTGTGGAATTTTTTGGTCCATTACCTAATACACCTCTGATGATATAAGTACAATTGAGAATTTAAAGTGAGGGTACAAGAGTTGTAAGTTCCACAATACTTTGCCATAAATGTTATCTTCTACATGTATATGGTGTGTGTGTGTGCGTAAGTATGTGTGTATGTGTGTGTGTGTCTGTGCGTCTATGTGTGTGTCTGTGTGAGTGTGTGTGTGTGCATGCGCATGTTCATTTGTGCATTACTGTCTCCTTGTCTTGACATCTATCCATAGAAAATCCACATCAACAAATTCCATCCAACCAATGCCAGTATGGGAAAGTGGACATTATGACATTATCCCATTGAAAACACTGGTTCACATTCAATCACCAAAGTTAAGCAATGTTGAGCCTAGTTAGTACTTAGATGGGTGGCTATTTGGAAAACCTAGGTTTTTGTAAACAGCAACAGCTGTGCCCCAACATGGCTGCAACTTACAATCTGAACCTAGTAAAGTAAATTAAAACAATGTTGATTCTGATGATAATTGTTATGTTGAAGTGCAACTCATTTTATCCAAATGTATAACTTAACCAACAATAAAGATTGTTAAACTTAATCCTGTGGCCAATATTAGTGAGTAGAAAAAGGGGGCAAACTGGTATAATTGTTAAACGCATGGGGCAAAATGCTTAGCAGTATTTTGTCTGTTTTTACATTCTGAGTTCAAATTCCACCAAGGTTGACTTTGCTTTTTATCCTTTCAGCATCGATAAAATAAGTATCAGTTGATTATTGAGATCAATGTAATTGACTTACCCTCTTTCCTGATGTTGCTGGCCTTGTACTAAAATTTGAAATGAATATTAGTGACTAGAAGGACTAAGGGTTATATATCAAGTATTGTCACAGTCAAATGACTCAAAAATGTAAAAGAATTAAAGAAAATTCATGTTTGAATATCTATTCTTCACTTCAGATAAACAATAGTTACCATAACATAAAGGGAATCACCTCTCAATTCTTAATACATCTTTGACATGACACACTTAATTGATAAACTTTTTTGTTTTATTTATTGTTTTTGTTCTAATGGTACATTCTTATGCTAAATAGATGTCTCTGAGTATTACTATAGTGGCCATTGTCCAAATCAATTTCTTTTCTTAGATTTGCTTCTGTTGTCTATCACTATACATCATAGCATTGTATTTCAATATCACCAAGAGAATTTCTGCAAAAATTGCTCACTGAATAAATGGTAATTCTTGGTTTGAAATGATCAATGGGAATCAGCAGTTTTTTTGTTTTTTTAAATGATTGCTATTATATATTATAATAGCATTAATGCGTGTGTGTGTTTGTGTGTGTGTGTGTGTGTGTGTGTGTGTGTGAGAGTTTATGTGTGCATGTGTGTGTGTCTGTGCATGTGTGCCTATATGTGTATCCATATGTATGTGAGAGCATGTGTGTGTATTTGTATGTGTATGTCCATTAGATTCTGAATCAAGGCAACTGGTGAAAGAGAAGAAACGAAAAGCAACAAGTGTGTGAGAGAAAGAAGGACAACATGAGAAAGGAAGATAACCAATGAGCATAAGCGGATGTGCAAAAGAGTAATAGATGAGGGTGGCAGCTGATGAGAAAGAGAAAAAAAGAAACTGATTAAGAGAAAGACGAAGATAGAGAAAAAAGAAGAGAAGGAGAGAGAGGAAGAGCAAGGAAGGCATTTGTCATACAGCAATTAGTATGTTGGCTTTTCTTCGTTACAGACAAAACTGGCATTGAAATAAATCAAATGCCATGGAATAATTTCAAACTATATTGAAAATTTATATTAGAATAATATGATAGTAAAAAATATTATTCCTGGGTTATACTTGTTTGAAGATGGATTTAACATGTGAATAGTGTCAGGACTAAAATAACAGCATTTGAGTGTTTGGCACGAAATAACATTACTTAGAACAAGTTAAGGGTTGGTGTTAAGAAGGACATCCAATTGTAGCATACTGACTTAAGAGGTTTCATCTAATCAATGCCAATATGGAAAAAGCAGACATGAAATTTAAAATAATAATAATAATAATAATAATAATAGTAATAATAATAATTATTATTATTATTATGTTACAGTTGTTGTTTTTCTTCTTTCTTCAAATTTTCTTCCATTTCTCGCCAAGTGTTTTCTGTACACCTAGGGCAGAGAAGCTCATTGTATGCATTCCCAGTCTACACACAAATTCACAGGTAAAATATGTATTTAAAAAAAAAAAATTAATAAATAAATAAATTCATGAATGAATGTTGTTTTCACAGCAATAATGCTCTTCTCAGTAAATGAGTCATTCCAGTTAACACGATTTTTTACACTTCCTGAAGAGATGGTAAGCCTGGTATCATTTTCAAATAGGTTTCAGTACCTTTTTTTTATCATTCCTAGAGTTCCTACAATCACTGGTATGGTAGTTGCCTTATTATTAATGTTATTATTATTATTATTATTATCATTATTATTATTATTATTATTATTATTATTATTATTGTTATTATTATTATAATGACTTTGAATTTTGGCACAAGACCAACAATTTGTGGGGAAGAGATAAGTCAATTATATCGACTCCAAAATGATGAAAGGTAAAGTCAACTCTAGCAGCATTTGAACTCAGAATGTAAAGTCAGAAAAAATGCTCCTAAACATTTTCCCAGCTTGGAAATGATTGCAAGCTCGCTGCCTTAATAACAATAATGATAATAATAACAGTCGATAGATATGACAGGTTAGCTTGGGAGGTTAAGCAGTTGTGGTCACTGAAAAAAGGTGGTAGTAGTACCAATAATTGTCAGAGTACTGGGAACAGTGAGTAAAAATCTTGAGAAGTACATGGAACAAATAGGGGCTGCAATAAGGGTGGAGCACTTGTAGAAAACAACACTGCTTGGAACAGCTCAAATATTTGGGATAGTGCTCAAAAATAAG
>NC_068998.1:34747914-34751970 GCF_001194135.2 Octopus bimaculoides
TTGGAACAGCTCAAATATTTGGGATAGTGCTCAAAAATAAGGGATGTTACCTCAGTTCACTGGTAGTGAACAGCTGACACCGTAGTACATCTCCAGCGTTAGAAGCTGTGCAAAGACAATAAAATAATAAAGATAATAATGACTACAATGACAATGTTTCCACTACTTTTTACTGTGTTTTTTATTTACATTCATCTTCTCTACATCTCACATTTTGTCAATGTCTTTCTCATCTTCAAAGCTTTACAGTCACACCATTCTACAATTCTTGGAGGAATTATTAACAAATTTTTATCATTATGGTGCAGGCATGACTCTGTGGTCAAGAAGCTTGTTTCATAACCACATGGTTTCAGGTTCAGTCCCACAACATAGCATACTGGGTAAATTTCTTCTGGTATAGAATGCCTTGTGAGTGAATTTAGTAGAAGGAAACTGTGTGGAAGCTTATCATATATATTCATGTGCGTATGTATGTTCGTCCCCATCACTACATGACACCCAGTGTTTGTTTATTCATACAACTTAGTGGTTCAGCAAAAGAGACTGATAGAGTAAGTACCAAATTTTGAAAAAATAAGTACTAGTGCCAATTTATGTGAGTAAAACCCTTCAGAGCTGAGCCCCAACATGGCCAAAGAGCTATGACTGAAACAAATAGAAGATAAAAGAATTAATATATTATTTTCATATTTCTATTTTATCATTATCAACATCATTTTTATGTCCACTTTTCCATGCTGGCATGGGTTTGATGAAATGTTTTGCAACAGTGTTTTATAAATAAATACCCTTCCTTACATGATCCTTTCAGTTGACTCACAGAATAGGCTCTAAAAACTGGGATAACACAAGTTGAAAAATTCATACACAAGTTTTTGTTTTTTATCTTTAGGGTGTCCATTGTTTTAGTTATTGTGGTAGTGATGGTGATTATGATGTTTTGTTAGGTGTTGATCAAATTGTAGAATATACTTTTTCTTATTATTACATCATACTTTCAGTTCTTAATCTCCCTCTCTCATACTCTTTCATACTTTCAAATCATATTATGCTACCTTATCCCTTTATCAGTGTTAGATATGGTGTATTTTTTTCTTTAGGAACTAGTATTGTAGAAATTGAGTGGGTGGGTTTTCTCATCTAACAATTTGACTTTATGTTTTCGATATTATTTTATTCTATAATTTTTATTTGTAATGTTATTTCTTTAGTTACCTTGGTGTCTGTGTAGCCCTCTCACTATCACCATTTCTTATTTTGTGGTTTGTTATTGATTGTAGTAGATACTGTCCTTATTTAGGACTATCATGCTATATAAAACATATCTTAATTGAGTAATATATGTTATTTTTATATTCATAACAATATAATTGTATTTATAATAGCTTCACGATATACTTTGATAGAATCACAGCTCCAATGAATATAGATACTCCAGGCTATAGACATATTATAAATAAGTTTTTTTATTATTCATTTATTTATTTTATCTTAAACTGTCTTTCTATATTGTTGTGTTTAATAGTTAGAAAGTTTAAAACTATAATACTAGTAGTTTTCCAGGTACCTAACATGGTAGCCCAGTTGCTGTGGGCTTATGATTTTGGCTTATGATTTATTCATAACTCATTTTAGTTCTTTTATTCCATTTTGTTACTTGTTAGCACAGCATGTACACTGCATAAACATATACATGCCCATAACCCATATATGACTTATAAGTATTTACAACAGATTCCTAAAATATTAGCTGACACCTACATTTCACTCTAGCCTGGGTCTATTACAGATGTTGCATGCACGCAACTATGATGCAAAGTAAGACTTTATAGTAATATACTGCACGCCAAATTTATAGTGTGATTGAAAAATTAGTTGGAGGCACCAGTACTGTACCACTCAAACTTAATGGTCAATGTCAAATTTTTACGTCTCATCATACTAACCAAATCATTGACTTGTCACAGAATTTGATCCTTTGTGAGAGTTAATATATCCTTACTATAGTTATTAATCAATATATCCTATCTGTCCTGCACATGAATGAATAAAATTGTTTCGCTTTAACGTTGTTGTTTAAATGTTCAAATCCCACTGAATCCTGAATCTCCAACTTGAAGCAAAGGTGAAATGTTTGAACTTTTCATATATATATATTCAGAGCCGTTTGTTTCTCTTATAAAATTTTTACATGATTCTTATGTAATATGCAATGTTTTTCTTCTGGCAGCCAGTGTGTGGGTTATTACACAAAACTTACAATCCATTCTACATAAATTTTTACAAAAAAAAAATAATAAATTTGATGGATCTACCTGTTTTATTCATGAATTTAATATTGCAAGTTTTCCATAAGATTTTCCTATATTAAGTTTTCCATAAGATTTTTCTCCCTCTTCCTCACCTTATGTGTGTATATATATATATATATATATATATATATATATATACACATACACACACACACACACACACACACACACACATATAAGTATGTATATGCATAGATAGATAGATAGATACACACACATATTTATGTATATATATATATATATATATTCACATACACATGTAAACATATATATAATATTCATATCTATATATATCAAATGTGTGTGTGTGTGTGTGTGTGTACATATGTATGTATATACATACAATATTGCACTATTGAATGTAGCATCAACATGGATGCTATCAAACTCTGCTTTTGTAAATATTTACTGAACTTACTTTCTTAATTTTCATCTCAAACTACAATATTCTAAACCTGTTACAATATAAAGGGCATTCTTTACTTGCAGCATTCTTTAATATGTTTTCTGTAGGACTTTTGTCACCAGAGAATCACAGAGTCTTTAGTAAGAATAATTTTCCTCCAAAATTTGCTGATTTTTGTTTTATATGTCCTTTTAGTTTTGCGTCTTATATCAACTTAGAAATTTTTCAAATAACTAGAAACAAACTACTTTCCAAACAACTAACTATGTCTTCAAGAACTGTTGGTGAAATCAATTTGTCTTTTATTCCTTTTCTTTTCATCTGCCCATATATCTTAGTGTCTCTATTATGGTGTTATGGTGTTGCAGTTCTATACACTTACGTCCGGCATCATTTCCCAACAGACTTTCTTCAAAAAATAAATATTTCTTCATTCTTTTAAGGCATCCAGTCTATTGCTCAAGCAGAACGTTTCTTGGTTTGTTACACCAGTAAAAGTCCAAATCAGTCTATTGCCAGACTTACAGCAATATTTCTTTTTCATTGTATCTGTTTTATTCTCTCTATCATATTAGTATACACTCCAGTTTCTACTATCTGTTCTGTTATATTTATTGAAACATAACACAGTCTCATTGTACTGTATTAATGTATAATAAGAACTGGACAGTATATACAGGGTAAAATATGATACATGTTTGCTGGTAGTTGAACTACTTGCAGGAGATATATAGCAAGCATGATTGAAGATATGATAGATGAGGTAATGCAGGTTCCATACTCATCTTCTACATTATCCCCCCTCTTTTATCCTTTCTCTTTTCTATCTTTTTTCACTTCCTTTCTCTCTCACAAATCACATTTACATATCCTGTTTCTTCTCTTCATCATCTCTCCACTTTCATTCCTTTTTCCTGTATTTAGATAATCTATAAGTTGATTATATGTTTTAGGTATGTCACTGAAACCTAATTCCTACAGGCAGACAGCATCTTGATGCATATAATCCTCACCACTATATACATATATGTATGTATGTATGTATGTATGTATGTATGTATGTATGTATGTGTGTGTGTGTGTTTGTGTGAGTGAGTGTGTGCATGTGTATATGTATGCATATGTATAAGAATGTTATCATTCTCAAGTTTGCTCCACTGTGGATCATGGTTAACAACAGAAATACCTACCTGAAACTATCATATGAATTTAAGTATATACATTACCTACAAACACATACGCTGATGTGTGTGTGTGTGCATATGTGCACGTGTGTGTGTGCAAGCGAGTATATGAATATATATATATATATATATATATATATATATATATATA
>NC_068998.1:34752511-34757511 GCF_001194135.2 Octopus bimaculoides
TATATATATATATATATGTATATAGGTACTGGTGTGGTTGTACAATGAAAAGTCTGCTTCCAAATCTCATAGTTTTGGGCTCAGTCCCACTGTGGGGCACTTTGGGCAAATGTCTTCTTCTATAGCTCCCGGCTGACCAAAGCTTTGTAAATGTATTTGGAAGATACAAACTGAAAGAAGCCCATCCTATGTGTGTGTGCATGTGTGTGGGTGTCTGTGTGTGCGTGCATGCTTGTGTACACATACAATGAATTTTATTTAGAAATTACAAGCATAGAACCCATAAAATCACGTAGTTATTTGTTGTCCTACAGGAAAGTTTGCTATTTTGATAAATAACTCTCTCTTTCTTGTTCTCTCTCACTCTTTCTGTCCCTCTCTGTCTCTCTCTCACTCTCTCTCTCTATCTATCTTTCTTTTTATCTATATGTGTGTCTATCTATCTGGAAGAGTGGAATAGCATAAGATAGAGAATGAGATACTCACATGAGGAGTGGGATATAGCGAGAGAAAGGGAGAAGGGAAGTGATGATTATGATGGAGGTCATTTGATAACACACTCAAGCAGATTTTTGTTTCAACGGGGAGATTTTTCCCTCTTTCTCAAAGGCTGTCATTACTTTCGAGACAGTACTTCTTGATACACCGAACATTTCAGCTGTTTTCATTATGCTAGTGCCTGCGATACGGGCACCAACAATTTGATCTCTTTGAAAGTCTGATAGATCTGTCATTTTAATGAATTTTAATTACCTTTTACTGATGATATCTGAAAAGAAACGGCAATTTTAGCAAAACATATTAAGCAACACTAATAATAAATAAATATAAAACATAAAAATAAACAAGCTTTTGGTGGTTTTACAGATATTTCAAAATTATGATGCTGTGATGCTAGGTGTTTCCATTATTTTGTCCAACCCCTATATATATCATCAAATTGAATAATCGAACATTAAAAACAACAATAACAAAGCAACAAGAGGATGTGTACATGGAATGTATTAGTTTGACAGTCAGTAAAAGTGAAAAAAAGAGAGAAGTTTTTTGACGTTCTGAGCATTGCTCTTCATCAGAAAGGAAAATGGAAAAGTCCAGAGAAGGAAAAATATCACCAACAGCACATGTGTGGTTACAAATGCTTTGTCACAACACCAAATACTGCATTATCAGCCTTGAAAGATCCTCACTTATAGGTGCTTAGTGCATAAAAATACACACATAGATCGTAGCAGATGAGAATTGTCTGTCATGGGTGCCAGAATTTTAATATTGTATGATTTTGGTCTCATACCTTTTGGAATTAATACTGTTTCTCACAATAATAATTAATTTTTAATAAACCTGCTGTCTATTTGCAATGTCAGTGTCTGAAAAGATACTAGTATTCTATACACTGTGGCAGCGAGATTTGACTGGCTTGTGGTAATTGGTGCTTCCCACTAATGAAGTCCAGTAGACCAAAATCATGTGATATGGAAATTCTGGTGCCCATGACAGACAATTCTCATCTCTTAGAGTCTGTGTATGTACTTTTATACACCAAGCACATATAAGAGAAGATCTCAAGGCTAATAATCTTTTCTACTCTAGGTACATGGCCTGAAATTTTGAGGGAGGGGGCCAGTCGATTAGATCGACCCCAGTACACAACTGGTATTTAATTTATTGACCTTGAAAGGATGAAAGGCAAAGTCAACCTCGGCAGAATTTGAACTTGGAATATAAGACAGATGAAATACTGCTAAGCATTTCGCCTGGTGTGCTAACATTTCTTATTTCTTTACTGCCCACAAAGAGTTAAACACAGAGGGGACAAAAAAGGACAGACAAAGTGGTTAAGTCAATTACATCGACACCAGTGTATAACTGGTACTTAATTTATCGACCCCTGGTGTGCTAACATTTCTGCCAGCTTGCTGCCTTTCTCAAGGCTAATAATGCAATATTCAGTGTTCTAACGAGGCAGTGCTTGTTAAATTGGATATAATGATTACCTGTAGGTATTAATACTGTTTCTATCACTCATAATTTATTTATATACTAGCTGAAGTACCCGGTAATACCCGGTAATACCCGGAAAAGCAGGGGTTATTTCCAGTTCCCATTTCCATTGCACTGTTTCATGTCCTATCCCATTCTCTGTTCAGTTTCCATTTTTGCAACCTTCTCATTTTATAATATAATTCACCCAACTCCTTGGTGGGTGGGGAGCACATTATAGATTTTTATTGAAATCCAGTTAGCCTTTTATTGAACTGGATGTTAGTGTCACATGTATGTGAAGTTTCGCAAATATTGGTTTGGTGGTTTAGGCACTATGTTGGTGACAGACAGACAGACAGAAATTTCCATTTATAGGTATAGATATATATGATACAGACAGACATTATTTAAATGTACAAGATTTGATCAATAAGTATCCGGACTGTTGCCAAAGTAACAAAGCTAGAGCACACAGATTGAAGCTTGGCAAAGATTGACCTTGAACTCTGTTGTACTAAGTTTTAATGTTCTAGCTCACTTCTGCTGTTTACAGCAGAGCTTGTGTAGCATGTGATCATCGCATTGACCATGACAGAGAAAGTTGTCATGGTGATACCTGCTCAGAGGCCTACACAAAGTTGCAGAATGTGTATGGATAGGAGTGTATGAGCTGCACTCAAGTGTACGAGTGGTTCAGACATTTCCAAGAGGGCCGACAAAAATGTCGCTATTGATGAATGTTCTGGGAGGCCCACAACTGGCAAAACTGAGTAAAACATCGCAGTTGTATAAATCATCAAATCACCATCTGTGAGTTATCAGAAGATGTGCTGGTTAGTTATGGTTCAGTTCAGTTGATAATCACTGAAGATTTGGGTATGCGATGCATGTCTGCCAAATTTTTGTCAACACTGCTTTCAGTGGACCAAACAGACACTCAGGTTTCAGTTGCATAACATCACCTTTATTGTGTGGAGAATGATGGACACTTTATGAAAATTTTGTACAGGCCTTTAAGCAGCTATCACCCAGCTTTTGGCAAAATTTGATGCAGATTTTCTGCTCAACTTTCTCTGTCATAGTCAATGCGATGATCACAAGCATTTCCAAACACTGCTGTAAAAAGCAGAAGTGAGCTAGAACATTAAAAATTATTGCACATATGCAACAGAGTTCAAGGTCAATCTGTGCCAAGCAGCTTCACTCTGCATACGTTAGCTTCGTTACTATGGCAACAGTCTGGGTACTTATTGATCAGACCATGTATATACCTCAAGTGTGTGAGTGTGTTAGCCAATGTGAAAAACTTCTTTGTGATGACCCTGCTTATGAGATATAGCAAGCAAATCATTCTCAAATTACTTCCTACTGATGTATCCATACGTGTACAGAAATGTATGCAGAAAAGAACCTATGTATGTATGTATACATGTATGTATGTGTGCATGCATGTGTGTGTGTGTGTGTGTGTGTGCACGCAGTATGGCAAAATGCTTAAGATGCATGATTTGCAATCATGAGGTTTCAGTTATAATCCCAATGTATAGCATCCTGAGTAAACAAACTTTCCCTCAACTTGGTTTGGCATATACCTTGTGAGTGGAACTGGGTAAACAAAAACCGTATAGAACCTTATCAGATGCGGTTTAGAAGTAATTTAAAGATACTGCCTTGTCACAAACTTTCATGCTGATTCTGCCTGTAAATTAGGATACACATGTCTGTGGCCTACTCAGTTACTTTACATACTTGAGTCAATGAGCAGCTAATCCACTTGATTGAACAACTGAAAACTGATGTAGATCTGTCTATTTATGTATGAACACAAACAGAGCCTCTACATGAGCTTAATCTTCCTCTCACAAACTATTCCTTTATATGTGTAATATACAAGCCAATGCAGTCTAGTCTCTGATATCTAAACAAAATCGGATGGCTATAATTAAAAGGCCTTTAAAATTCAGTTTGTTAATTTAAGACCAACTTGGAACTCATTTAAAACAGAGAGACATCAGCATTGCAGGTGCTTCTAACCAAAATAGCAGCCAATTCTCCCTCAAACTACATCATACCGCTGCATGTTACTATGCTCCAATGTTCCAATAGCTTGGCATCGCTTGATACCTCTGTTGGTATACACACACACATGCACACATAAATTCTCACCCCCACCCCACACACACACATGCACGCATGCACACACACGCACGCACACACACACACACACACACACACACACATGTGTAAGTGTTTTCATGTTTGCATGCATGCTTGTATGTATGTATGTGCATATGTATGTAAGAATGTATGTATGTATGCATATATATATGTATATATGTATGTATTTGACCATTGATTCTGCTGAGGTCACTGGCCCTTTGACAGGTTTTGTGTTTCATCCTTCAATTGTCCAATGAAAACTACCCTCCTCATCACACAGATTAGTTACTAATAGCTCAACTATGGGACAGGTTATACTGGTTGCGTATTACCAGCAGCACTAAGATTAATCTGATGTAGACTAGTTCTTCCCTTTAGACAAATGCATTCATTGTTTAGAGAGAGACTGGCCTTGCACAAGGCTTTTTCTCACTTTAAAATGGCATCACTTGAGTTGTTAACATCTGTATAATGTGTAGCATACAATGATTTGTTTGTTTTTCCAAATGGCAAAAACTCTCAATGAAAAATTCCATGGAAACTAGTATTAGTGAGGGCAATAACCTCTCTGAATACCAGCTGTAAGGCGTTCCTATGATTGTCACATTTGTGCAAAAGAATGTAGTTCTGTAGCAGAAATGGGAAGCTATATCTATGCTGCTTTAAGAGAGCAATCAAGTAACGTTATTACTTGAAATCGAGTTACAACTATCATGTATGTGTATGTATGTATGTATATATATATATATATATATATATATATATATATATATATATATATATATATATAGACACACACACACATATGTCTGTGTATGTGTATGTGTGTGTGTGTGTGTGTGTGTGTGTGTGTG
>NC_068998.1:34763031-34766227 GCF_001194135.2 Octopus bimaculoides
TGTGTGTATGATGTGTGTGTGTGTGTATTTGTTTCCACTTCTTTTTTAGAAATGGGTCAAAAGTAATTATTTTACTGCCAGATGCCCTTTCTGTTAGCAACACTTAGTTGTTTACAAACAAGCAAGTCTTTCCTTCTGCACATCTTCAAAAGTGCACAAAGTTACCCTGCAATTTGTTGACAGAGAAATGTTATCAAAGAACATTAACCATTTCTCATACGAACATGGAATGTAAACATTCTTTGACACACGTGATTGTTGTACAGCATAACAAAAAACTAAATAGCATTTATTTTCTTTATTAATATAATCCATTATCAACATGAAATTGGAAGGCATGATGAAAATAACTTTCAAGTTTACAATTAACCTGTTATAATGGAGATTGAAAATATTTTGGATGATAGCCTGCAATGTGCTCTATTCTGCTTACCTGAAATCATTACATGATCGTATTATGCAACGATCATGTGCAAGATATTAAATGGTTAAAAAGTTCTGGATTGAATTTCTTTCTGAATAAAAAAAAATCTAAAAGCCTACATCAACATAGTTGCAATCTATACCTTTGAAAACGTATTTCTGTAAATTTTTATGGAAAAATGCACTCTATTAAAAAACATTATGGAAAGAAAAAAAAATCAAGAGATGGGCCACTACACTGTATGTATACACACACACACACGCACACACACACACCATTTCATATCATATAACAGACCGGATTTTGTTTACCATGTCAACTATTTTGAAAAGTTGACAGTGCATAGATGGCATTTCATAGAAAAATGGAAAAAATTATGGAATGGATTTTCTGAACATGATTTTAATAACCAATATAAATTAAATTATGTATGAGAGAGAGAGAGCTCAAACAAAGAATTCATTCAAATAGATGCATGGAACATTTTTCTTTATAAACAAAATGAAGCAAAGGATGCTCACAGCTAATATTTTATGCCACCAATACCAGATGATTTTATTTTGGGGTGAAAGTGGGTTGGTATTCTACGATATCTCTTATTGGAGTTGGACAAACTTTTGTCTCATTGGGATCCTGTACTTGAAACTCATGTATGTAAACTCAATGAAAGTTAAGCAAAAAAGACTTCATGCACATTATTTGTAAGCAGAATCACAAAATGAATTTATTTCTTTTGCCCCTATTTTGTTTTGAAATAATATTCTTAGAAAGATCAAATGCAAAATACCATTCAGTAATATCTGATGCAATATCTGATTCTATACATGTCAAACAGATAACATATATCATGCATTACCTTCAAAGTATGGATTGTGAGTTTAAGATTCAAGGGAGATTTTAACTTAGGAAGACTGTAGTGAGAAAACAGGTTCTGCCATTGCAAACCTGATAGAGGAAGCTGCAAATTACAATTGCATTTACTTGGAAAATTGCAGGAGTCTTGGAAACTATAGGATCAAAATGGCAATCAAGTACAAGGGAGTATAAAAGAAAACCAGACGATGGATCCCAAGACTCAAGCAGAATCGTTATTTTGGACATCTACATTTTTATGTCATTATTAATTCAGTCAATGAAAATTTAAAGCTAAAAGGAAAATCTCTGGCATACAACTGAAAATACCTCTCTATGGGAAAATCTCACAGGATATGTTTTCAACAGTTTACAGTATTGATGTAAATGGCAAAGGACTTCCAAAGAAATTTATCAACATTGAAACTATGATAAAACTGTGGAAACTTTGGGGAACTTCAACTTATACCCATCAATTTACTCTGCAAAATATATAAACTGGGAAATATTTTTCCATAACTTTGTCTATTACTTTGGATTTTTCTCCTGATGCCTGCAATGGCAGTCTCAGCGGAACATTCATTTCAGTAAGCTTAAACTGATAATGAACTATCTCAAAACAAACATGTCTCTAGGTTGCTTGGTGGTCTTAACTCAACACAGCACTGAATTAGATCTCAGTGGAACTATTGATTTCAGATATATCATAGTAAACTTTGCACACAAGAAAGCATGTAAGGCACTCCTGTAAAAGTGAAAACCCAGTCATTCATTCTATAATCTTTGATAATAAATAAATAATTAAAATTATTTATTAGTTTTTGGCTTTAATAGTTTGGGGTTGGGACTCTAAAGCAGACCTGCTCTGGGATTAATTCTTACTCTTGGCAGCCTTTCTAATCTATTCCTTTTATTTCTGAATGTCTTTTAGAATCAATTACTTTGTTACAGAATACTATTTTTGCTGATTTCATACTTCAGATTAAATCAAAGATAGAACATTGTCACGAGTTGACCAGGGGTTAGAATTGGACAATTGATGCTTGCTGGACATTGTTTGAGATAAGAGAGAGGAACAGCTTACATAAATGTTGAAGCTTTATGTTTTATTGTTGTTGATGTTGACCCCGGTTAAATCTGGTAAACAGAGCTTCAATAACAAGATATTCCAGCCAAATGGATTTCAGTCACTGTACATCTAGGACAACGTTATCTAATGTATCCAGTTTTTCTTAGAAGGGAGGGTGTGATAATACAGATATTTGAATGTACTTTATTAACAAATCAAACAACTACACTGATACTTCTTGGAAATTGTTATTTCTTAGCATCAGGTCAGACCTGATCGTGGTTATTCTAGCCTTGATCATCCTGTCTATTTAGGGTCATGTAAGAGTAATAATGCAAATTTATGGCATTGGATATTTTACCTTAGCCTTCACCAAATACTGCTTCTATTTCAAATCATTCACACTCATTGTTTACATTTCTTAATTTTACACGACATGTAAATGCCTGCATTGTACAATAATACCCCTCCACATACCTACCTTCATTCATATATGAATGTGTGTGTAGATAAGCCAGCTGGAGGAGATGTCCTCCTGGGGCTAAAAGCAACAGTAACATCCACCCCTAGGGGTCAGCCACACTTAAGTGGCAATATACTACACTTTATCGTGCAGTTACTGTTAATACTTCATTTAGAGAATTAACATTGCTTGTTTTCACCTTTTCGATATCAGTAAAGAATTTCACTGGAAAAGAAGATATAAGATTGCCAGGTTTTTGTCTCTCTCACCAAGGTCAGCAGCTATCGAACGCCGACGAAGGGAAATAACCCTGAAATCCGGATCCGTTCGTGCTGCAGATGTTGGTGAGAGGGATAACTTCCCTTGGCAAACAGGACACAGTCGTGTG
>NC_068998.1:34766938-34767537 GCF_001194135.2 Octopus bimaculoides
CCATCATGAAATTTCAACTTCATTACCTTATATGGCAAATGTCATATTTGATGGTGTTGTCAGATAATTCTCCCATTGATTTCTCATATTCAATTTTTTTTTTTTTTTTAACATAATGAACTGAAAGTAAATAATATTTCTATAATATAAAAGTAATGATAATAAAAACATATATATTCCAGTTGATACTTTGAAATTTTATAAATAGTTTGGATATCTTTTTTGTATTAAGTGTAAGGAACTCAGATTAAATAGTCTGTCCAAAACCAAGAAAAATAAAATGCCAGATTTTATTATTTAGAAGAAAATTCATCTAAAGAATATGATAGAAATAACCATCAATATTGATTGTCAGTGTAGATATAGTATATATAATATATGTATGTGTGTGCATGCAAGTGTGTGTGTACACACATTTAAATCTGGAGTATGTATATGAATATATGCATGTATATATATTTATACTTATGTCTATCTATTTATCTATCTATACACACACACACACATATATACATACAAACAAATATAATATATATATATGCAGACATATATAATATAAATATATAATATTATATATATATATATATATATATATATAT